>NC_088858.1:33583008-33883008 GCF_963853765.1 Magallana gigas | reverse complement strand
AGGAAAGTTGAAACAATACTGAAAATTCAAATCTGTACTTTATTTATTTCTTGAAAAAAATGAATAATAAGTAACAACAAGTTTTGTAAGGCGGTGCAATGTGCGACGTCGAAAATTTCCAGTCTTTACGTTGTTGATAGAAACTCCACATCATTTACGATAAAATTTAAGTTTTATTTCCGAAAAAATCTTGAAAAAATATTTTCTTTGAAAATGTACCCTGACTGTACATTCAACATAAAAATTCTAGCATTGTTTTTTAAAAATATTTACTAAGTACAAAAACATGCCGACTCCAAACTTTCCTGTCATACGTGTTGTCTAACGTTCGTCCTACTGAAATATGTTGTTTAGCATTTTGACTTCCATTTCTAACGGTCGGGTTTACTTTTTTCACCTATTGTCATCAGACTCGTCCGAATATTTTCAATGTTGTAGGACTACTTATTCACAAAATGCAATTCTAAGCGATTTTGTTAATATTATTTTCTTCAATGGCCGCTTTGGATTTGTTTCAAGGTCTTTACAAAATTTTATCAGTTACAGCTGCGCCACCTTAAACGCTGACGTCGTCATTTTATTACGAGTTAACACCTCAACTTGTTACAAAATGCGCTATAAAATCTTTAAAAGTTTTATTATAGCCAAAACGTTTTCTGAGTAAATAATAGAGTTATAAACAAATATAAATGTATTTTTTGTTTCAAATTTTTCATTCAAAAAGTCCTTTTCCTAGCAATTTTTAATTCATTATGTTGATTTTAACTTTTCGTTTTTTGACATTGCGCCGCATGTCGAATTTATGATCTAACAATTTATTTAATCTCAAACAAAATTTGATTTCAAAACATAATTTGACTGCAAATTTCTTAAACCCATTTGTGGCACAAGTTTCATCTTCCTGTGTCTTCGATTAACTAAATAACGCCACTTGTCTACACTATTTTGGGACAACCCTCGTACAAATGGAAAATTATTCAATACAAATAAAAAAACATACAATACAAATGGAAAACAAGATATCTGTGAGCCAATGCTCACTAGTGATACCCCCGCTCTGATGTGAATATGCAAAATAAGCAAAGTCGACATTTAACAGAAAGCTGGCATCCGATTGGTACAGAAATATATCCCACAATATGACATGCCTAAACAAATAGTGTGTTAAAATTTCAAGCATCTGCGATAAATAGCTGCTGAGAAATCTTTGAGGGAAATTGGTTTGAAAATTTTGGCTAAAATAAACAAAGTACTCATTTAACAGGAAGTTGACGTCCGATTGATACAAAAATATATCCAACAATATGGCATGCAAAAACAAATAGTGTGTTAAAATTTCAAGCATCTGCGATAAATAGTTGCTGAGAAATCTTTGACGGAAATTTGTTTGAAAATTTTTGCTAAAAATAAACGAAGTACTCATTACACAGGAAGTTGACGTCCAATTGATACAAAAATATATCCAACAATATGGCATGCAAAAACAAATAGTGTGTTAAAATTTCAAGCATCTGCGATAAATAGTTGCTGAGAAATCTTTGACGGAAATTTGTTTGAAAATTTTTGCTAAAAATAAACAAAGTACTCATTACTCAGGAAGTTGACGTCCAATTGGTACAAAAATATATCCCACGATATGGCATGCCTTAACAAACACTGTGTAAAAATTTCAAGCATCTGCGATAAATAGTTGCTGAGATAAATGCGACAGAAATTTTTGTTACGGACGGACAGACAGACAGACGGACAGACAGACAGACACACAAGGGTAAAACAGTATACCCCCTCTCCTTCGGAGCGGGGGTATAATTATACAATACAAATGAAAATTATAAAATATAAATGAAAATTATACAATAAAAATGGAAATTATAGAATACAAATGGAAAAATATACAATTCCAATTGAAAATAATACAATACAAATTAAAAATCCTAATAAGCCTAGATCCTTCATATGGCGTCGTAATTTTATACATATCATGAATTCTGTTGAAGATTACATGTACGTCAAGAGATGGGCAAAATCTGAAAAAGAAGAACTGGATACTTTGTCAGAGTGGGTTAAAAACATCAGGTGTATATAAAAATCTCGTATTAAACGACTGAGAGGTCACATGAGAACCATCTATCCTTCTGTTTTCAATAAAGCAGAAGTGGGAAAAGAACTAGACAGATTGTACGATCAGTATGTACTGGCCCCTGCTGATAAGGCAAGTAACAACATTGTCTTTGTTTGTAAGGCACATTATATTAATTGCATTTTCAAAGAACTAGGTTTTTGATTCTACACATGGTAATCCTACTTACACCCATAGTAGCCTTTCCAAGCAGGAAATACTTCAAAATCATAAATCTGAAATGGATATCTTTAACATCCCCAATACACAAAATGAATTTGATTTACCTTATTTGTACTGAATTCCAAAGCTTCACAAAAGTCCTTACAAACAGAGATATATAGCAGGTTCCAGTAAATGTTTGACCAAACCTCTCTCTTTACTCCTTAATAAAATCCTTACAGTAGTGAGGGAGAAACTTCAAGAGTACTGCACAACAATATACTCCAGAAGTGGTGTGAATCAGATGTATATAAGAAACTCTAAAGAATTATTAGAAACTTTGAGGTCACAAAATCTTACCAAAATCAATAGCATCAAAACGTACGATTTTTCAACGCTTTATACAACCATTCCCAATGACAAATTAAAATCTAGGCTTTTTGATATCATCAACAGTTGTTTCTTCAATAAAAATGGAAGTCGTAAAAATACTTACCTTGTCATTGGAAATCCAAAAATTTTTTTTGTTAAAAACCATTCTGATTGCACACAAAAATACTCTGAAGTTGACATTAGAAAGAAGCTAGAGTTTCTGATAGACAACATCTATGTAGTTTTTGGGATTCAAGTCTTCCAACAATCTGTTGGAATTCCCATGGGTACCAATTCAGCTCCATTGTTAGCAAATCTATTTTTGTATTCTTATGAAGCAGAATCTATTCAGAAACTTGTACGTGAAAAAATAAATCACTAGCTGTTGCCTTCAACTCAACATATATTCAGGTATATCGACGACGTATTATGAATTAACAATTGTTACTTACATACTTACGTCGACTCGATATATCCCAGTGAACTTGAAATAAAAGATACCACCTGCGTCATCTGTTTCATATTTGGATATTTTACTGAACATAGACATTGATGGTAACCGAACAACACAACTTTATGATAAACGCGATGACTTCAATTTTTCTATAGTCAACTTTCCTTACTTATGTAGCAATATACCTTCATCATCTGCTTATGGTGTTTTTGTCTCTCAGTTGATTCGATCCCCCCCCCCCCCCCAAAGCTTAAAGACTTAAAGCGGTTTAAGCATTTTTGCCCCCAAAATTAACCTTTTATAAAGGGCTCTCAAGATAGCGTGTAAGATAGTTGATATCAGATTTAAAATAAGTATGTAAAAAGTTATTACCACAGTCATAATGTAGCGATGTCATCATGAAGATTCTCTCTTCATATATTTTTCATATATGAAAAAAAATGTTAAAATCGTACTTGAATCAACCTGCGCCCTACACTTCCGAATGCAAAATCAAAAGAAAATATGGCTATATTTTCATATTTTGGGGGTTTTTGGTTGCAAAATTGCGTGAATTATCTCATTTAGGTGACATTATAGATAAACAGCGAATAAGCTATGGTGACAACAATCAATATTTAAGTGATAGGCATCATTTGTATAATGATTTATATAAGATTTGGTTTTTATATGATACTTCAAAAAATTAGTTGAATTGGAGGCAGATATTTGACCATACCAAATATCGTCCTTTCAATGATGTACAATTTTTACTTTTTAGGGCACCACAGTCCTTCAGGTAACATATTGCTATTGATATTCGCCCTCATTCGTGCTCGGTCATAAAACCAATTTTGCATTTTTAGCTTCCTGGAAGCTGCAGAGCAAACTGTTACAATTTTTGAAGCATCTCTAAAATAAAAGGAATATGAAATAAAATATATAAATTTATCATACCTCTGTGAATATTTTCTATGTGTAAAATTACAACGAATAAACACTTCTATCTAACCGTGAAATAGTTTCCGTGCTATCTGCTTATGGTAAATAGTCATAGAAAATATTCACCAGCGGCATTCGATTTCCCTATTTTTTTTAATCTCGGAATACGATCGCTACATTAAATCCAAAGTCCAATAACTCTAATTTGTTTATCATCAAGAAATTCTGCATCGCCGACAAATAAAGTTTTCTTCGGTAAAATAAAATACCTTTTCACTGAGTATTCTGACAATAGCCCGTTTATTGTCCCCCTCGACAGCCCCTGTCTAGGGCAACAATAAACTTGCTATCGTTCTCATAGCCAGTAAATAGGTATATATTACCACCCCAGGGTGCGTGGGCGGTACCAAATAGGTAAACAGGTTATATTTTCAAAATCTTTTCTACTTTCATATCTGTCGAAAAAAAAAAATAATTGGATTTCTATGATGTCAATGAAGCCCTCCACCGCAGTTGTGAAATTTATGACCCCTATTTCAGGGGTTTAGATCCTAGTACGGGGCCAATTTGACCATATTGTGAAAAATGTATTAATTTAAAGAAAATCTTCCTCTTTAATTTTGCAGTAGTGAGACATAAACTGACTGCATGATTATGATGCTCGTGAATTCCTCTTTACACTAGGAAGTAAATTGACCATATTAAAATAAAAATGCTCCCAATTTTTAGAAATGTACTTTAATATCTTGCTTATCGTATTCGTGTGTGCATTAAAAATGAAACTTGAAGTATCGAAAAACTGAAATTCCTCCGACTTCCCCCTTCCCACCGTCTTTGTATTGAGCTTTGCAAACAACACATTATTAAAGCAGTTAGAGGATTCTCGGATTAGGAATTAGACGCCAAACTGAAGCATAACACTACGAGAGAGGTCCATCTAAGGGCTATGGTAGTCAAATGAGGGTCTCTTGTTCTTTAATGGCAATTCTACATGTAGTAACATACTCGACGTACAAAAGTTCATTTGATCACAACTACATAGAAAAAAAAAAACAATGACAACGCTCACCCACCGAACAAAAATTTAAAATCATTCAACCGAATTTTCTTAATAAACCGATCTTTTAATCAACTGTTAGTCTTTAAAAAGATCAATTGCCTCCCCTTACCAAAATATTGACCTTCTGGCAACACATTCTGGCATTATTGCAGCAATACTGCAGCAACATTCTGGCAATACATTGCGGCAATGTTGCTGCAGTAGCATTTTTCGTATGCAAATTAGCTTGCGGCAATATTGCCAGAAAGATGTTGCCACAAAAGTTTTGCTGCAACATATTGTTGCGACGACACCTTTCTGGCAATACATTGCGGCAATGTTGCTGCAGTAGCGTTTTTCGTATGCAAATGAGATTGCGGCAATATTGCCAGAAAGATGTTGCCACAAAAGTTTTGCTGCAACATATTGTTGCGACAACACCTTTCTGGCAATACATTGCGGCAATGTTGCTGCAGTAGCGTTTTTCGTATGCAAATGCGGCAATATTGCCAGAAAGATGTTGCCGCAAAAGTTTTGCTGCAACAACACCTTTCTGGCAATACTTGAGATTGCAGCAATATTGCCAGAAAAGTGTTACAGCAAAAGTTTTGCTGCAACACCTTTCTGGCAATACATTTGCATAAGAAAAATAACATTGCAGAAATATTGGTTCAATGCATATTCTGTGCTCTGGCAACAATATATGCAATATTTATAAATAATAAATGTATACAGTAAAGCAGTCATGTATATTATATTGATCTACAACCAAAATGAAAAAAATATCTTTAATTGTAATTACAGTTTTATTTTTTTAAAGATGCAAAAAGGTTACAACAAGACTAACATTTCCCATTACATTAAATTTGGACTTTCAAAAATAAAAAATAAAAAAAAGTTTGTGATTACCCAATATTACAGAAGTAAAAAAAATATATTATTCAATGTAACATGCACAAAATAAGTACTGAATTAAAAATATAATCTATAATATTAGAGACCTCAAACTGGAATTTCAAAATGCTTATAAAGGACACCAATTAAAATTAATAATCTTTAAATTTAACACATAAATACAATAAACACAAATAAACACAATAAACACAAATATGATGAACAAATCATGATGAAACTTGACTAAAAGTACTCAGCCAATCAGTGACAATTTATTGCTGCAGAATAACATGTATTGTTGTTTGATTGACACAACGCGCACAGACTGATATGGACAAAAGTTCACTGTTTACCGTAAGCAAAGCTCAAACCATATAGTTCACAAGTCCTGCACAACCACTTGCTGTATTACGACTGATCAAGGCATTCGTCTTAGGCATTCCAAATGTCCTTTTTTGACAGCCTCGTGGGCATTCTGATTTCACACATAAACAATCACAAAAACAGCTATCAGAATATCACAACAATATCCACATTGGAATTCAGCACTGTTGTGTATATGTTCCTCTCTATAATCTTAAACAAATAACACCATCATTCTTTTTTGGTTGACAGTTCCACCATTCATTTAATCAGTAAGGTGACAGCTTTTTTCATGGTTTTCTTCAGGTCTGTGTTACCCAGGACAGACCTACTGGGAAGATAAATGGATTTCATACAAGCACATTGGCAATTGTTTTCAGATTTTAAGCAGTTTCAAGGGGGGTCGGGGGTCCAGACCCCCTCCCCCTTCAAATTTTTTTAAATTATAAAATTACAATGTACCAAAAATATGCCTCGGACCCCCTCCCCCTGGCAAACTCAAATTACCAAATCCCCCCCCCCCCCCCCCGAAATTAAATTCTAGATCCGCGCATGGTTCTTAAACAGTGTTAAACCCATTGGTATAATGGTAGATCGCAGTCTTTCGGTTTATATTCTTATAACAAACAGGTATAAACTGCCATTCAATGAATATATTTTTATTGCTAAACTTACTTTTTTAAAAACGTGCTCATGCAGATGGTGCAGGGGATGTCAACACTCGATTCGTTCACTCAGATTCGTCCTCAGTTCAGCCGTTGATTTTTATTTTTTTTTTACAGATAAACACTCCATTGACAGTGTATTTTTTAACCTTGTTTACAGATAATTCCTGTATTTCATTCATTTCACTATCTCCAGTGATGGCAGGAGGCTCGATGGCAGACAACATGGCAGCTTCGAATGTGAAAATTGGCGGTTAGCGATTTGATCGACCAATCAGCGCGCGCGTAACTTAACATTGAAACGAAAGTAAAAATGGAAACAAACAGCATACGAAAATTCTTAATTCAACATGCATCGAGCAGTTTAGATACTCAAATCTAAGTAGACTGATATTTTAACTTAATAAAAAAGAATATACCGTTACAAAAGAACAGACAGGTCGGTATTCACGTAAAACATGAGTTAGGGGGGGGGGGGGGGGTGATTCAAACACTTAACAGTCTTTTATAGTGAAACATCGTAACCATGCATAACAGGTTATATATGCCATTGAAAGGAATATCACTGGATTTTTTTAATTGAGACTTTCTTAGAATAAGACTTTAATCATAAAATGTTTATTAGATTTAATTTTTTCGACTTATTATTTTTTTGGGGAAAAATATGTATACATACAAAAGCAATTCATGCAATTATAATTGACAGTTTTAGACTTGTGCTGAATGTGTAAAATTTTATAAGTCTAAATTCTGCTAAAGCTCTTGCAAGCTCGGTAAGCATAATAAATCAGAGGAAAAGGAAAGTTTGTGGTAAACTTCTGGCAAATTTTGAGGTGTTATAACTGAAATCATATCTTGACTAAATAATTGACAATTTTTTAACCCCCCTCCGCTGCTTGGCTTTTCCTTAAATTATAATTAAAGCAGAAATCAAAAATGATGCCTAGCAGTATTGCCAGATCAAATTATATATATTATGTATAAATAAGTTCATGATTTAAATGATCAAATACATGTAGATGTTACCAGAAAATTATTTCTGGCAGTATGATACTGAGTGTAGCCAGAATATTACCAGAAGTTGTTGCAGCTAGTGGCAATATTCTAGGTGCATGTTAATATAAATTTTTACAGAAATAACTCTAATAGTATTGCCAGAATGTTGCCAGAAGTTATTGCCGCTAGCGGCAACACTCCAGCAGTATTGCCAAAATGTTACCAGAAGTTGTTGCAGCTAGCGGCAACATTTCACTAGTCTCAAAATCAGCTGGTTTCTGGTAACAAAAATGTGTTGCTGCAATATTGCCGCAATATTGCGGCATTGTTGCAGCAATAATTTTACTTTGGTAAGGGTCGTTCCTTAAAGGGCTTGGATAATAATAAAATCTAAATTTTACCTAAAACCTTAATTATAATCTAAAATTAAAAAAAAATATCACAAAACTACATATATGCTATAATATACTATAACAATGCTTTATGATGACTCAAATGTATGTATTATGTTTTCGTCTAAATATATATTATTGTTATACTTTCATGTTAAATACTGAAATCTGATTGGTTAAGACGCAGTTAATAATATTTACTATTACCCTCAGCGTTAGCAACGCACTTGGCAACGGGTAACATTAAAAAATATTACATGCGCGAAAATAATGCGCGTACGGTTCGCTGTAGAATTCACGTTATTCCTATATAAAAGCAGTAAAATTTTCTTAAAAATTTTAAAAAAGACATTCAGTATAACAAAATAAATAGTGCCTGTTTGGGAGGATAACAGTTGAAATTGACACCCCTCGAAAACCATTGTCAACCTCCGCTTCGCGTCGGTTGACAATGGTTTTCTCGGGGTGTCAATTTCAACTGTTACCCTCCCAAACAGGCACTATTTATATATTCTTGAATTAAACAATTTCATCCGAATTTTTTTCTCCTACATTTTCAACATCAGACAAATCATCTCTTGGAATATTTTTTGGGGTGTCCAATAGATGCGCAATAAGGTTTCGAAAATTTCAATTTTGTCTTGGGGATCTTTTGCTGAAAAATGACGAATTTTTTTTTTTTAAAATCTGGTTTCAAAAACGTCAACATTTTTGCAGTAGCCAAATGATCTTCTAGGATTTGATCGGGGGTGTTTTGAAGTGTAATCAGGTTTCAGAATTGTTTTTATCGCGGGGATTTGTGGGCAACAAAACATGACTTTTTTTGCAAAAAAAAAGTATGGTTCACAGAACTCCTCTTACATCTTTTGGAGTAGCTACGTCATCTTTTGGAATATGATAGGGGCTGTCCTGTAGATGTGCAATGAGATTTTGAAAATTTAAATTTCATCCAGGGAGTAAAATAATAGCAAATAATTGACATATATCGCTCAAAAAACCTACATCCCAGAACTCCACTTATGATATAATGAATAGACACATCATATCTTGGGATATGATAGAGGCTGTCCTAGAGATGTGCCATAAGGTTTAAAAGATTAAGATTTCATCCTACGAGTCAAATAGGATCAGAAAATTAATGTTTTTCACTCCAAATAAAAATACCTTACATTTATACTTTTCTTAATGGTCGAATGATCTATTCAAAACAAAATATAATTTTGGGTCTAAAAGTTTAGAAACTGGTAAATAAAGTTTTTCTTTAAATAAATCACGTTACACGTTGCATAATTGACAAATGATCTGTTGAGATATGATCAAAAGTCATATTTCTACCTGGGAATCAATAACAGTTACTAATATTTGGGTTAAAATTAATAACAATTATTGATGCAAATGAAATGTTTATACTTCATATCAACCCTCCTCCCCCCCCCCCCCCCCCCAAAAAAAAAAAATCAAACGCGGTTCTACAGATTCAGTCTTCTCACATTCTTACATGTGTACAGTAGCAAATTTTTAAGATGAACAAAATGTTATATGCATATATATTTGCCTATTTGGGGCACTTGTAAAGTCTCCTAAATAAAGCAGGGTCATCATTAGGCTAGGAATTACCCACATGGGTCAAACACTACTGGCTTGCGACCAGTTCTCGCCAAGTACCATTTCTTGCCAGTGCATTGTTACGTCATTTTCCGTGTATATCATTTTATGTGTTGATAAAATGACGTAACAATGCACTGGCGAGAAATGGTACTCGGCAAGAACTGGTCGCACGCCAGTACATATGAATAAGATAAAATATTTTAATTATTTCCAGTTCTAGAATATCAGGGTGTCTCCAAAGTGGCTTTACCTATTTACCATTTAATGCACAATGACACAATTCAAAGAGCAAAAATAAATACGGTTTACGAATGGGGATCTCAAAAGTTATCAAAATATATAGTGTATCATATTTTGCATTTTCCTGTTTCATGGGGTCAGAACAATTCCATAGGGCCATGGCCTACATTGTATTTGATGCATTATAATACATTAAGAAAGAAAGACCCCCTTCTTCCCATTAAACATAGGTTCAACATACATCCCAGTTTACCTCACCTTTATAGAAAACCAGCGGAATTGATTGCTGCAAAAGTCATGTTGTCAATAAATACTATATTTTCGCACGCAAACATTTTGCTACGTTTAGGAGGAGATTAATAAAAAAAAAACCTATATTTATTGTACGTATAGCAAACTAGAATATTGCCATCTTGCCAGTTGAAGCAACCCAGAGAATAAAGAAGGTGCTTCAAAGTTAAAAAATTGTTGATCACAATATCTTGTAGCTCGAAAAAGAAAAAGACTAACTGATGTATTGATGGGACTTTTTTTGATTTTCTGGACCTTTCAAATTTAATAGAATTTTGTAAAAAAGTAAGTTGAATTTTGTTTTACGTTTCTATGTTTAACATATCTTATTATATTACGAAACACGATCTACTTTATATATATATATATATATATATATATATATATATATATATAATTATATATATTATACAGTTAATCACGCTAAGAGTAAAGTGATTTTCATTCCATCCTGGGTTCTAAAGAGATTGTGAAGCTTACAGATATAATGAACAACGTTTACAACGAAGCTAAATTGCCTTGTCCTGTTTCACAGTATAAACATAAGTATAAACAACTTATAACAGCCGCCTTTAAACTTACTTTCAATGTCACAATTTTATAATCATGTTGATGATCATATAGTGGTCAATTATTTGATTTAAGCACACATCAAAAGAAAACGCATGTTTTTTCATTAAACAGTTTTTCGTATTGATCACCTGAAGAATAAGAAATAATTTTCTTCTTTCATGTATCCAATACATCTTGCGTCTGCATGACCTTGATATAAATAAAAATAACATATTAAAACCTTAAACCAGAGCAGACTTTCAAAACTTGACCCTAGTTCCACACTGTGTCAGTCTTGGGTTTTGGCGGGGCAGGCCCTAACAGACATAAGACAGACCCCAAGAGTACAGAAGGCAAAACCAAAGTTTAATAAGTACATAAATGTCTTACAATATTTAATTTAGTGGTCTAAATAATTGAAACCTGATAAAACGAATATTTTAATATTTACAAGGTTTTACATTATATCAGAGGGTCTGTACTAAATGATGACGAATCGACTGAACCCACACATAGTCAAACGTTTTTAATCTCACATCCAACTTCAGGGCGATGGTTTCGTCTCTAACTACTTCTTATATCGGTTCTAAACCTTAATGAATATTTTTCTGTTTCAAGGTACTTGTAAGCAATTGCATTTGATCAAGAAATTGCTACAATTAAGTAAACTACAACCCAAGAAATTAAATAGCAAATGACGTTATAATCTTAAAACACTATAAATTTGATTTTTAATTTAAGACAGGTTCTGATATTGTTAAGAAGAAATACAAAATATACAAAAGATATAAACATGAATGCCATAATATGACTCCTTATATGTACATGTTACACGTGTGTATAAAACAGATCTAAAAGAAAATAAACATCAAAAGAAAAAAAGTTGATGAGATTACCAGTGCTAGGATACCCAAGTCAGTGACTGAATTAAATACACATGTAAAATAAAAGAAGTGTCATAAACAGCCTGCCCACAAAAAAAGTTTGTACTTACAAAAAGCTGAGTTAGAAATCATACAAAAAGACCACTTCGACCTATTCGTAGAAGGAAAAAGAAATTTATGACTTGGACAGAGTTCGTCAAAGATGCAGCAAAATGACTGTAACACGCAAGGCAAATGTCTCGTTAGTTAGGGAATTAATTCTGTTTTATGATAATTCTCCGTCACAAAAATTCTACATTGGAGCTTGTGAAGCAGTGTATGAAGTCAGAAAAGGTTACCGTCTTGCCACACCCACCATAATCTCTGGATCAGTCAAACTAGACTTAATTTCAATTGCATAATATAGCTTTTTTGTTCACGATTTGTTTACATTTGATTGCAATTTTCCTTTCAATAACGAAGTACAAGAATCTACAAATCGAATCAATTAGTGTTTGCTGGTATTTTTCAGATTTCATCATGAACAATACAACGTGGACTCCACTGACACAATCTGGCTCTGTCTCGATCATGATAAGCTTATTTTTTATAATAATCGGGTGTATAATCGCAGTCATGAATATAACGGTACTATACGCTGCGCTGCACATCTCGTTGTTTCAGAAATGCGCCCACCACTGTCTCGTACTTGGATTGACAATAGCGGACACGTGTGGAGCCCTTGGTCTTATTTCATCAGGAGTTCGTTTTTTGTCCGCGGAATTGTCTACCCAGATACCATTATGTATAATAACAGTAGTTTTACTGCAGGTTGGCGTGTTCACGTCATTCAACCAGACATTCTTAATATGCTTGAATCGTTATCTTTTGTTGTCTAAAAACCCGTGGTATTCTAAATTATTTGATAGTAAATGTAGATACGTGCTATTAATCTCAGCGAGATTCGTCGAGACTGAAATTTTTTTGACGGACGTCTCTTCCGAATCTCAGACCAGTGCCACACAAAGTGATTCGGGAAAATTTGCCCCAACTTCGGCGGGTTGTTATGTTAGAAATACGCTGAATTAAATCTTCTGCTCGCTTCAACTTTTTACTTTGAACATCCCTTTAACTCCCTATCAACATAAAATGTTAGGTCCCTACCGTTAAAAGATTTATATCCCACAAAATATGAACTTGTTTATTTTTCAATTCATTTCCACACTCATTCACATCTCCAATTCTGAAGAGTTCCAGTCAAGGTCATAAATAGACTGTTTCAAAATATGTCGTATTCGTAGTTTTACATAGAAAACTATAATGGGCAAACAGAAACTTTATAAATGCATTTGGATGTCAAGTTTTTTGCCAAAAAAATAAAATATGGAATTTATAATAAATTAAAAGGAAATATCCGGTATTTGCAACTAAACCTTTTAATTTTATAATGTAATATTCATAAAATGATAAGGTTGAAACCTTTGAGTACGACATATTCTGAAACAGGCTATTTGTGACCTTGACTGGAACTCTTCAGCATTGGAGATGTGAATGAGTGTGGAAATGAATTGAAAAATAAACAAGTTCATATTTTGTGGGATATAAATCTTTTAACGGTAGGAACCTAACATTTTATGTTGATAGGGAGTTAAAGGGATGTTCAAAGTAAAAAGTTGAAGCGAGCAGAAGATTTAATTCAGCGTATTTCTAACATAACAACCGGCCGAAGTTGGGGCACATTTTCCCGAATCACTTTGTGTGGCACTGGTCTGAGATTCGGAAGAGACGTCCGTCAAAAATTTTTCAGTCTCGACGAATCTCGCTGAGATTAACGTGCTATGTGCTTTACACTGGACCGCAGCTATCGTGACTGCCACATCATTTTTTGAAATTGAAAGTATGCGCAATAACAGAAAGGTCTGCAATGTTTACGTCTTATATGGAAGTGGATACGAGAAATTTCGAGTCGTGTATTGCTCTAGTTTATTATGTACAGTAATACTGACAGTAATATGTTATATCAAAATCCTGTTTACGTTACGAAGGTCATTGCATAGTGTAGCTCCAGAAAATAACAATAAACTTGAAATGACAAGACGGGACACAACGACGGACAAGGAACCAGCTGGCGGAGGGTCAAGCTTGACGCCTTATCAAAACAACGCAATCCTAAGAAGCAAGGAAAAGCAGAGCAAGAGGTCCACGAAAATTGTTGG
This sequence comes from Magallana gigas, assembly GCF_963853765.1. Taxonomy (NCBI): domain Eukaryota; kingdom Metazoa; phylum Mollusca; class Bivalvia; order Ostreida; family Ostreidae; genus Magallana; species Magallana gigas. The sequence continues at coordinate 33,868,861 of NC_088858.1, read as the reverse complement.
AATCATTCTTGTAGCGCTAGTTGCTTTGACGGGTCCCATGTTGATTGTCAATTTAGTAGATAGTGTAAGCCATACAATTATTCTGATAACAATATGTCTCACGGCGTTAAATTCTCTGATTAATCCAATCATTTACTGCGCTAATATACGCGTTTTGCGGGAAAAGATCAAATACATGTTATTTCCTTATGCTGAAAACTAATACCCTGTCTCAAGGTGGTATGGGAGACTTCCATGTTGTGACTTATTGTTTATCAGAATAAACAATAAAAACAAGTGTATTTATATAAAAAGTATTTTTTTTTTCAAAATTGTCACCTAACAACGTAGCGCAGTGGGTTAGAGGGCTTACTAGGAATATGAAAGTCATGAGTTCGAATCCCGCTGGAGGTTTTACAATTTTTACCTCTTTAAATATAGTATCTAAATGCTTTTCTTTTGGTTAAATATTGTAGAATTTGAAAATTCTAAACCGGTAGAAGTATTTTAATTACGACGTTCTTTAATTCACATTAATATTGACAGATGTCCCATACCATCTAAATATAATGAGACAAGAAAAATTCAATTCATAATTGTTTTAACAAATATACAACAGCGAACAATATTTTTATTTTTTCGTTCAATAAAAGTGTCGTAGAAACGTTATGATGGTCGTCAAATCTGTGAAATAATTGTTTGGCCAAACTAAAAAATATATGCATTCACTGGAAATTTATACACTTCTGATCGTCAGCTCTACCGTAGATTTGGTAAGAGTTGCGAATCTTTTATGTAAGAAGATTAAATTGAAAATCATCTTTATATTGTGGACATTATTTTTATAAGACATGTAACAATATTTTCTGATGTAATATTATATAAATAGTGCCTGTTTGGGAGGGTAACAGTTGAAATTGACATCCCGAGAAATCCATTGTCAACTGACGCGAAGCGGAGGTTTACAATGGTTTTCGAGGGGTGTCAATTTCAACTGTTATCCTCCCAAACAGGCACTATTTATTTTATTATACTGAATGTCTTATTTTTGACGTGAATTCAACGGCGAACCGTACGCGCATAATTTACGTGCATGTAACAATTCGTTGTGTTATCCGTTGCCAATTGTGTGGCAAACGCTGAGGGTAATAAAACGGATTATCAACTGCGTCTTAACCAATCAGATATTAGTATTTAACATGAAAGTATAATAAACATGATTATCACATGTCAAGTCATTTGCAGTCAGTTTCTAGCATTCTATGATTATTCATGATCTTAAACATGATTAATGATCTTATATTTACATGACAGGTGATAGATTTTTCACTTCAATTCCCTTAACTGAATTTCTGAAAACATACGACTTATACTTATTCTTTTCTATAGCTTTGCAAAGCATCACATCGGTGCAACAAATGCCAAAATGGATGAAAGATTATTACATGTAATTCTTCAGTTTCGCAAGTTTCTTAAATGTAAAACCAAGCAACAGCAAGATGCAACGAATATAATGCAGTCCACGAGAGTTAGAATCGAAACTGTTGAAGGTTGTATTGTCAGCAACAATTGTTTTGTTTCATAAAGTATCACATTCTACTACAGCTAGCTCATGATTAGTTGTTTGCAATTTCCTTATAAATGATCTTTTCTTAGCTAAGGCCTAAAAAAAAGTTGTGTGTTTCGGGTAACCCGACCTAACCTACAAAAATGGCCCGATCCTACCATTTTTAGACAGTATTTTCCCAAAGCCGATTTTGAATGGCGGTATACCGCCATGCATTTAAGATCCCCCGCCATGCATCACACAGTGCCGCCATGTTTCCCGCTATGCATGTTTATTTCAAAGCAAATTTCTTTTTCCAATTATTACACATCTTAACTGTAATTAGTAGATATAAACTTGTCGTTTCTCCGCTCAAACTTCAGAAAAACACTTTCACCCGCAGTGAGCGCAGTTAATTTCGACATCGATCTCAGCAAGGGGGCACACGTGGTTAATGGTTTAAGGACTTATATAGCTTATGATTAAGATGTATTAAAACTGAGTTTATTAATTGGTGATTAATGCACACATAGAGACGTGATTACTTCTTGTTTAATATAATGTGCTTTTTTCGACATCTCCGCCATTATCGAGTGTTGTCGATTTTCCAAGATCTAAAAATAGGACAATGTTCACTCGATGGTGTTAGCTTGGATTCGATATGCTTGAACTCTTTATTTGCCGCAAAGATATTGGAAACTTGAAAAAATGTACACAATAAAGAAAAAAAAAACTACAGTTATTTGCAGAAATGCACGGAGACGATGTCACATGACTAGAAACATCGTATATTGTATGTCTATGAAAATGAATGACTGTGTACATACATGTAAATAGGGAAGGGGACTAGTGTCAAGATATCACAGAAACTTTCATATGAAACCCCAATTTAAACAAGAAATATTAACTACCCAGAATAAGTTGAATCAAGTTTGCTGTAATTGTATGTTCTGCCTATTTCTTGTTCAACACCCCCCCCCCCCAAAAAAAAAAAAATCTCTTCTTTATAATATGTAGAAGAAGGAGTGGGACAGAAGCTGATGTTGAACTGCCATGTGAATCTATATTTCTTGTGTTTTGTGAAAACTTGTGAGGACCAACCTCTTAAAAAACTGATTTTGAAAAAAAAATGTTATTAGTTTTGCCAGAAAAAAACCCAGAAAATTGTATATTAAATATACACATATATTATAATATAATTATGAATTGAAATGATATTTGTTGATGTAGATTTCATGAAAATGCATCAATTATAGTACATATCATGTAGTACGTGTCATCAAATGGTTATATTATTACACACAGTGATTTCGCTGGCTTAGGCGCTTTAAGGTCAGACGACACGCTCCTCAATTATAGATAACTTTTTCCAGAAATTTGTTCATGGTTTACTACTACTTTGACAAACTTTCTTGCAAAAAATTAGGGTACCTTACCAGGCATTACTCCAAAATAATAGAGTATGCAATTTACTATATAATTTACCCCCCCCCCCATGCTTCAAAAATTTTCTGGGGAAAACACTATTAGATGTCTGATTTTATCCGATTGTGAATTTTATCTTATTTCCAATAAAAAATACGTTTTTAAATATGAAACAAACAAACATTCTTAGGATTCATACCAAAAAAATATGATAAAACAAAAAAAAAATCCCTACCTACCTAACCTAATTTTTTCATTAGTGTTACCCTAAACACACAATTTTTTTTTAGTAGGCCTTAGCAAGAAGAAATGGCATATTAATGTTAGTAAGAATAGATTCGTGCGATGTTTTTTCAATTAATTTTGGGTGAACAAGTAAGTTTGAGTTGTCGTTCACCCTTTGTAGTTGGTTTTCATTAGTAATTGAATTCCCTTTATTATATTTTTTTGTCGATAAAAAGGAGAGTCCCAGTAAATTATTGAGTCGGAAATGTGTAGCATGGATTATAATAGAGATAAATAATGTAACAAAATGCTAGTAAATTTAATAAGTTCTTCGAATAATCATTATTAACCATTAGTATATAATGCTGATCTATTTCATTGTCAGTATTTATAATAAAACTGTCGATGGTGTTTGGGGTTTATCGCATATTAATCCAGGTTATTAATTTCTATGGAATATTGAATTAATGAACTAATGAATTGCGTATAGAACTGCTGCAACTATTTTAACACTCAGTTACAACATATATTAAGAAAATTATTTGGTGTGCTTTTTCAGTTACTTATGATTTTCCCATTTACTATTGACGATGAATTACTGAAACAACAATCTGCCATTTAGAACCTTTTACGTCGTAGATAAATCAGAAAACCTCAGTCTTAGAAATAACACATATACTTGTGTGATTGTTGATTGATACTTTCATTTTAAACACTGATAATTCAAATTAAACAGTTTTTTATGATCGAATTATAATAACTAATTTAAGAAAGCAGACATCTCACTACTGGCATGCTTACTTCAAGCAAGAAAAAATGTTGTAAAAGTGTATAGCCTCTTTCTTAAACTAGGTTGTCTTTCTTGAAAAATCGAACTCTCCTGTGTTATGAGATTGCACTTTGTGAACTTCCGGTAGGTACAAAGTTCCAAGTTGAATAACCAAGTTTAATACGACGACTCAATATGTGCATTCTGTAAATAATTTTAAAACTACTATATATATATCCACTATCATAAAAATAGTTTTAATTAAAAGACATATATGGGAAACCTCAGATATAACTTTTTACACTTTAACTAATTATTGCAAAAGTCTCTCTCTCTCTCTCTCTCTCTCTCTCTCTCTCTCTCTCTCTCTCTCTCTCTCTCTCAGTATCCATTCAATCAGGAAAAAGTGCGAGAGAATTATAAATATGGTGAAATACTGATTTGACATTTAGTAGAAATATTAGAAATGATATTAATATTATTGGTAATAAATTAACTTAACAAGAAGAAATGATTGTCAAAAACGTCTGTAAATTTTTAGTTTGGTCTGCTCTCTTCAAACTCTTGACACATATTGAACTAAAACTTAAAGAACTTTTAGAGGGAAATCCACCGACCAAAAGACAAACCAGACACGAACTAAAACACCCATGGAATTTTATGGACACAACTTAACTTTGAGCAAAATATAATTGAAGCCCAAAGGCAACATTGGACCTTTCTACAAATTAAGTTGTTATGAATGAATGCACACTAATATATTTTAAGATCGATTGAATAATTATAGAATTCAATTTATGTGCATTAAAAATTCAAAAAATATCAAAATGAAATGATGTATGTGTAATATACATATGCATGTAATTAAATAATAAAATATGAGACTGCTAAAGTATGAAGCACAGTTCAGCAGATTTCTACACAAGTGCAGCGTCATTTCCCACCATATGTCGACGAGAGAAGAGACGTAACTGTTAACAATCAATTTGTGGCAATGTAAGCGTGTTTGTGTGTGTTTGCTACGGGGGATCATTATTCTACGTCGAAAAATGTACACCGGCCGTACAACATTTAATGCAGTAGATAAGTGATAGTGAATCCAAGAAAATATAATAACGTAACATCTTTCATTAGTGTCTACAAAAACACTCCGTCTCCTAAAGTCCATGTGCCACTGCATGATCTACTGCAGTGTGTGCATGAGCGATGTAATAACAGTTCGACACAGGAAAACGTTCTATAGTTTTTTTAAAAACGTGTGCCTGAATTTCATGTTTTATTTCGTCTTTCATTTGATATAATTCATTACCAGCGAAGTGGTTGTTACATATAATTTTTGTTTAAACCGCGTTTCTTAATATTTTTTCGTCCGAAGTAATGCGTTCGGGTGTAACACCAAAATGCGGCGAAGCATGAATAGTGCTTGTAAAAGAGGTGAGTTGCGATGACCGTTACAACAGTTATCGAAAACTAATACGGCGATAGTCCAATCTAATTAAAATTAGAACTTCCATCCGCGCCACGGTTTTCGATATGTCGCATGGACAAATCGAAAACCGGGTAGGGGATGGAAGTTCTAATTTTAATTAAATCGGACGATAGTCGGAAATAAAATGGAAATATTATGAATTTTTCTCAGTCTAAACGTACAGGTATGTGACTGTCAGTCAAGATATTTGGTCTCCATAGCTCGGAGGTGAGAGCCCAGGCACGGTACGCCAGAGGCTCTAGGTTCGAGTCCCGATTAATCTTGACTTTTTACCACCTGTTACAAAATTTTCTAATTACTTTCCAATGTAACTGACCCCATTCCTAATAGCAGGACTGAATATTTTGATTTTAAAAAATAAAACCATGTCAAAATTTGAAATTTTTCAGCATGTGCAGCGTAATAGTTTATTTTAAAACTGCCTTTGCACTTTTGTTAATTTCATAAAGCTAAAGATTGTTGATCAAAGAATGTCTTCCTTCAGGTGCATCACTTGTTGGTAGTATGGTAAATGTTTGGAATGCAACTAAATACAAGGTTATATTTTTGTTAACTGCATAGGGTTTCAGTACCTAAATATTAAATTCTAAACGTCAGCGTTTGCTGAGCCATCTATGAAATATGATGACTTTATAGAAGCTTTGATATACTTTAGGTTATTTGAGAAGACGGAAAAATCTTATTATCTAAAAATATAGATATATAGCACCTCACTTGTTTTGACACACCTTAGTTTTGATGCGTTTTATAACGTTGTCCGTGAATTAAGGTTGATGCTGTTCGTCAAACAGAGACCAGCTCGTCGGTTATAAGTACCTTTTCGATGGTTCGAAATGTCACACATGACAGATAGCCTGGTTCCCGAGGCCTTCCGATTGTGCAAGCACAGAAGGCCTTAGCCTGGTTCCCGAGGCCTTCCGATTGTGCAAGCACAGAAGGCCTGGCATGCACCTTGCAATGGCGGCGCCCTGTATTCAATCCAAGATGGCGTCCGATATGGTAAGTTTGCATGTGCATAACGTATTCAAACCGATTTGTCATACTTCTAGCTGAGTCATGCCGGTTTTTTAAATCATATAGTTAGAATTTAGTTTGATGAGACCATACATACTATTATTGACCCACGAATCGCCCAATTTAGTTTACAATACGTGTCTCAATTCGTTGACAATTGTAAACAAGAATAGCTTTTGCGATATGGGTCAGACTTTGCTAGCTTCTGTCGCTTCATCATTTTTTTTTCAACGTTGAGGGTCAGAATTACGTCTGTTAGGCTGAGGGATTTTTGTTTCGTCCAGATATCAATCTTTTAATGCTAAACAAGGGTTCATTTAAAGAGTTATATGTCCCCCCCCCCCCACCCGCTCGTTTTATAAAAAAAATGATTTGTATATCAGTGCAAACCAAAGTACTATGCTTTGGTGTAAAGGTAACACACCTGATCCAAGCTTTAAAATGGATTATAGAGATCCAGGTTCAATTCCTGGGAGCATTGTACTTGTCATGTATATGACTTTGCTGGTTTTATCAAAGATGTAACAGGGATGTATATACTAACTGTTATATGTGTCTCTGGATGTAATAAACAGCAAAACGATATGTCAATTTCCCATTACACCTCCCACTTAATCACATAGTATACACAGTTAATTTGATTTTGATTTAAGGATAGCTTATGTACAGAATATCAAGATGTGAATGTGTGTATTGTAAGTTTCATTATTTTGTTGGATGCAGCCATTTCAACATGAATATGCTAAACAAGTACAACATGAAGAAAGAGGTCCATCATTTATAATGCATGCATATGCCAAGAAGCAAGCAACGCCCCGGAAATCAACATCTAAGAGATGCCGAGGAACTCCCTCAGGACAGACACCTGTCCAACCTAACAAAGTTCAGTGTCAGGTATTTATCTAAAGATGTTGTGTTCCCTCTAATACCCAAGATGAAGGTGGAATTTTGTTATAGCTGTCTGAATTATAATTCCTTGTTTTAATGCATCTTTCTTCCAATTAAAAAAAATCTTACCGACTTAACACATCCATATGATGTAATTGTTTTCAAGTATCGATCTTTTATTATTTCAATAATTTTAGTCAGTTGGTTCAAAATGGGAAATCTCTGAAATCAGTTTCTTGAAAGTATTCATGGAACAACACCCACCACCAAATCCAATATCAAATGAGTACTGGCGTAATTTAGCTTCAAGTATGAATGAGGCCTTTGGACATCTAGAACAGGTTTGTTGAAAGATAGTTGAATGGGAGCATTTGCCATCTACCTGTACTTTGAATATTATAAAGTTATTCAATATATGCCTTATTCATTTATAGGTGTATCATGCAGATGTTTTTATGCCAGACTCAAAAAGTCAGCAAATGATACACCTGCCTCAGCAGATGAAGGGTCAATGAAGTATATTGATAAATCCTGTCAAACAGATTTTAGTATCCCTTCACATCCAAGGTTCATTTTTCAAACATGTCTTTGTTAAATATTGTAAAGATTTTAGCTTTGATTCAGAAAAATCTGTACCAAAAAATATTTACCCTTTTTACTGTATTAATTATCACATGCAGTCATTTCCAAGTCAACAGGAGCTTGACGCCGACTCATCGGAAGCTCCATACAGTGCCAGAGATAACAAGATATCTGTGAGCCAATGCTCACTAGTGATACCCCCGCTCTGATGTGAATATGCAAAATAAGCAAAGTCGACATTTAACAGAAAGCTGGCATCCGATTGGTACAGAAATATATCCAACAATATGGCATGCCTAAACAACTAGTGTTTTAAAATTTCAAGCATCTGTGATAAACAGCTGCTGAGAAATCTTTGACGAAAATTTGTTTGAAAATTTTGGCTAAAATAAACAAAGTACTCATTTAACAGGAAGATGACGTCCGATTGGTACAAAAATATATCCCACACTATGGCATGCCTTAACAAACACTGTGTAAAAATTTCAAGCATCTCCGATAAATAGCTGCTGAGAAATCTTTGACGAAAATTTGTTTGAAAATTTTGGCAAAAAATAAACAAAGTCATTATTTAACAGGATGTTGACGTCTGATAGATACAAAAATATATCCCACGATATGGCATGCCAAAACAAATAGTGTGTTAAAATTTTAAGCATCTGCGAAAACTAGCTGCTGAGAAATCTTTGACGAAAATTTGTTTGAAAATTTTGGCTAAAAATAAACGAAGTCGTCATTTAACAGGAAGTTGACGTTTGATTGGTACAAAAATACATCCCACGATATAGCATGCCTATACAAATACTGTGTAAAAATTTCAAGCATCTGCGATAAACAGCTGCTGAGAAATCTTTGACGAAAATTTGTTTGAAAATTTTGGCTAAAATAAACAAAGTACTCATTTAACAGGAAGATGACGTCCGATTGGTACAAAAATATATCCCACACTATGGCATGCCTTAACAAACACTGTGTAAAAATTTCAAGCATCTCCGATAAATAGCTGCTGAGAAATCTTTGACGAAAATTTGTTTGAAAATTTTGGCAAAAAATAAACAAAGTCATTATTTAACAGGATGTTGACGTCTGATAGATACAAAAATATATCCCACGATATGGCATGCCAAAACAAATAGTGTGTTAAAATTTTAAGCATCTGCGAAAACTAGCTGCTGAGAAATCTTTGACGAAAATTTGTTTGAAAATTTTGGCTAAAAATAAACGAAGTCGTCATTTAACAGGAAGTTGACGTTTGATTGGTACAAAAATACATCCCACGATATAGCATGCCTATACAAATACTGTGTAAAAATTTCAAGCATCTGCGATAAACAGTTGCTGAGAAATCTTTGACGAAAATTTGTTTGAAAATTTTGGTTAAAAAATAAGCAAAGTCGTCATTTAACAGGAAGTTGACGTCCGATTGGTACAAAAATAAATCCCACGATATGGCATGCCTTAACAAACACTCTGTAAAAATTTCAAGCACCTGCGATAAACAGTTGCTGAGAAATCTTTGACGAAAATTTGTTTGAAAATTTTGGTTAAAAAATAAGCAAAGTCGTCATTTAACAGGAAGTTGACGTCCAATTGGTACAAAAATATATCCCACGATATGGCATGCCTTAACAAACACTGTGTTAAAATTTCAAGCATCTGCGATAAATAGTTGCTGAGATAAATGCGACAGAAATTTTTGTTACGGACGGACAGACAGACGGACAGACAGACAGACAGACGGACGGACAGACGGACGGACAGACAGACACACAAGGGTAAAACAGTATACCCCCTCTCCTTCGGAGCGGGGGTATAATAAATCAGCACACTATCTCAGAAGTGCCAGGAACAACACCTCTAACCAAACACCTGAGCAATTTTTCAATCTGGAAGATGATAGTTTAGATACAAATTTGATTTTTGACATTATTAAAAAATTCTTCTCAGGATCATCATCGTTAGAAATAGCAAAACAGATAATGAACATTAAATGTCTTAGAGAAAGCCTTTGGGCACTTTTTATGCTTGAAGTAGAAGAAAGTGCTAAGTACATAGCTTGTAAGAGGAATAGTTGTTTAGGTCTAGTTACCTACGATCATCTGAAGTGTTTTGAATGGGAAAATATAATTGAGGAAATTTATATTTACCAGCCCAGACTTTTGCAAGTTCTTATTACAATTTCCACTGGGGAAAACAAACTTCAAGATGAATGCCATTATAAGTCGGCAGCAAAGGAAATTGGTCTAATATATGGAATCTTGATGAAAAGAAGATGTCACACACTTTCTCAAGTCCAGAGAGTAATTGCTTTGGCAATTGCACAAGAATATGTTCATCAAAAGGTAAATGAAACAAATTTAAAAATTGTTTTATGTTTGGGCCTTTTTTAAGGTACTACATGTTAACATGTTGACATTTTCCAGTTGTATTATCTTTTTTATATTACAGAAATAAATTTTAATTAATTTAATTTCATTACAAGAAAAATATATAACCTCCCTAGTTATATATTTTTGATTGTTATACTTTCATGTTAAATACTGAAATCTGATTGGTTAAGACGCAGTTAATAATATTTACTATTACCCTCAGCGTTAGCAACGCACTTGGCAACGGGTAACATTTATAAATGTTACATGCGCGAAAATTATGCGCGTACGGTTCGCTGTAGAATTCACGTTATTCCTATATAAAAGCAGTAAAATTTTCTTAAAAATTTAAAAAAAAGACATTCAGTATAACAAAATAAATAGTGCCTGTTTGGGAGGATAACAGTTGAAATTGACACCCATCGAAAACCATTGTCAACCACCGCTTCGCGTCGGTTGACAATGGTTTTCTCGGGGTGTCAATTTCAACTGTTACCCTCCCAAACAGGCACTATTTATATAATAGTGATAAGTCTATATTTATATATTAATGCAAACTAAAGTACTCTGCTTTGGTGTAAATGTGACACACCTGATCCAAGCTTTAAAATGGATTATGGAGATTTGAATGTCATGCATTGATTTAATGACTATGCTGGTTTTATCAAAGTCGAGTCTAAACTAGGACTCGAACCAAAAGCCACTTGCGTACATGCCCAGTGTTCTAACCACTGAGCTACTGAGACATGATTTTTTGACTGTCACTTGTTATACCTTGAAGACATATTGATGAATATGACTAGACTGCATGAATGTTGTTTTTGTTGGATTTTAGATTAACTACTCTTTTTTTCCATTTTTAGTCTTTCCTTTGCTTTTTCATTGTTCCGGTTTTATCCTTTTCCCAGTTCGTTCCTGCTTTGTATTATGCAACTCGTGAAGTCATATTTTAAGCAATTTGTTGTATTAATTTTTTCAATTGCTAAAATATGGTTATTTGGATTGCATTTTTTTTCAACAGTAAAAATGTGAAAAGTAAAATGTGGAAAGTATTGTGAGTAAATAACAGAACTCCAGAAAGGTGAAGAGTTACAGTAAAAAGTTGCTCTAAAATTTCTTGATTCCATTTATTCTACCACTGAATGATGAAAGTTTTTTTCTTTCTTGTTTTTCCAATTATTGTCGTAATATACATGTAATATATTATCATATTGTGACAGAATATATAATTATAACAATAAGAGAGTGAAGATATTTTAGTAAAATAATTTAGATAAAAAATATTGATAAATATTAGAAAAGATCGATTAAAAAAAATTATGAATGTAACAGCATACAATTTAAATTCTGTTTCTTGAATAGGTATATGACAGACTGCAGACATTGGGAGTGACAGTTTCCCATGCCACATTGAACAAAGTGCAGGAACAGATTGGTGGCCATTTCAACGAACAACTCGTCCAAGCAGTCACAGAGGGAAAGCGGTTCCGTATTGTCGGAGACAATGTCAATTTCATGGTGGCAGCAAGTCATCAAAGGAAAGGAAATTCAACTCACATGGAGCACTGGTTTGCCTCTGCGGCCATAATTCAAAATAACTTTTTTGATCACTTACCATGTAACATTCCTCAAATGCCTCTTCTTGACTTGTCACCCCAATCATTTCTCCCTAGTGACAATGATTTCAAAGTTATAACCAATTATTACATTTACATTTGACTTTTTTGAAAAAGTTTAAACCTTTCACAGCTGAACTAAAAATGACTTACGGGCAAAGGACTGTGATTTGAGCTCCAAGAGTACCGTGGTAACGTTCCCAGTTCTCTGCAAGAATGAACAGAGCTATGCAGAAGTTGTAGACATCATGGACAGCTATGAAGACCACATTGTGGATATTTACAGGAAAGCCAAGTACTTGAACTTAGATGGTGTAAATGTTCATATCGGGGACCAATTAACTATGGAGCGATTTTCCGGTGCCAAACGAGTTCGTCAACAAGCAGCAACTGAAAGAGAACGATTTCTTCATTTGTCACCAATTACTTTTGAATTTTTTCACTTACAGATGGCTTTCCTAACAATGTTCTATAAGACTCTATACAATGATAACAGTACTGAAGCAGGAACCCTGTATGCAGAAAAAATAAAGTTAGGCCGAACTCATGCAAATGGGAAAGATGTAAAGAATCACTATGACCAATGTAAAGAACTTGGAAGTTCTGTGATATCTTCACATGTTGTTGTGGCAGCTATGCAATACTTTGGCATGAAAGATGTCAGTGATGAACCAGTCATGTTGAAAGATTTGCTCAGTAATGAATTAAGTGACGCAGAGAAGCAGCAAATTTTATGTAACGTACTAAGGACTTTTGTACAACAATATGTTCTAAGGGATTCTTTAGCAATTATTCAGAATTCTACGTCTACTGCTGATATACAAACATGTCTGGAAATTGATATCATCGGCCCAGACGGTACCCCTATGCGTATACTGATCCCTGTAGTTAAACCACAAGTTGATGCAGTAGAGTCATACTACCATCAGGTACTAGAACTAGGCCTTGCTTATGAATGTCTCCTTTTAAATGTTAAAATACAAAACAGAGACAGAATGCTGCCCCTTTTGAAGTATGTTATGTGTCTTCTGAAAGGACATAATTGGAAGTCTAAGTATGCTCTGGAAATTTTGAAATTTCTTTGTCAACAACTCTCTACTATGGATGTGAAATTGGCACATGAGACATTCTACGGTCTGTTTGTGAATAATTCTGGAAAAGAAGACACTTGCATTGGTGCCGATTTACAAATGGAGCACATAGTTAGACTGGTAAAAGACAATTTAAAAGCAGTACATTCAAACAAAACTGAAAAAACAATGGCGAAACGTACATCAGCTTTGTCAGGAATGAAGGTCATAACAAACCAATTTGATGTAACTTCTGACACATTGATCAGCGCAAGCAGACATAAAATACCTTCTTCAATAGAGGATGAACACGCTTCTTCCCATGCAGCCTTTTTCTTGTGTGCCTGGTCGCCAGATGTCATCCTACAAGAGCCCAGTTCAAAGTCCACTTAAAAAAATGAACATCCAGAATATGGTGTAATGGATAAGGGAACATCAATATTTACAATTACATGATATTGGCCAATGACATAAACTTGGTAAGTGGACTTTCATCCTTGTAAGACTTACACAAGAGAAGAAAGCATGAACTATACTACTTCATTAAAATAATCACATTAAAATTAGTACAAAACTTCATTACATTATCATTGTTAAAATGTATTTTTTTTTACATTATTTAAAAGTCCATAAGAGCACAGCCTGTGAAATTTTTGAAAATTACCAACATTTATTTGTGATCTCAAATATATGGTTTCTTAACATATTTGCCATTAATTGAAACAAACAGTTTAACAATTGTGTAATCATCATTTATGTGAATGCACTATATCAGAAAAACGTGTGACCAAACTAACTAATAAACCAAAAACAGTACAGCTGCAATGGAAATTAATTTAGTCAAAGCATACTACATTCAAATATGTACCTCATACATGAACAGTTGTTGCTATATGGAGAGGCTTGAAGCCAAAATGTTGGCTATTTGTTCCGAAAGCTCCACATTCAGACCAAAGTCCGATACAAGAGAATTAGGTTGTCTAAACAAATGGGCTTCATTCACAATTTTCTCTATGACATGAGTATCAATCACACAATTTGATTCTGATAAATGGTTTAGTAATTTTTCCCGAATAGCAGCCTTCTGAATACTAGTTGGAACTTCAATGAATTTCCAAACCAGCTGCAATTCTAGCTGGCAAATGTCACAACAGTTGTGTGAAACAGTTTCATCCTCGCAGCCAAAGTATCTGTTCAGAAATTTTCTACGGCACTCTGTCTTCTGCAGTATTCTTTCATAGTTTTCTTTACAGAAGGGTTACCTACGTCAGAATTGTTAAAGTAAAGTACACCCTCTGCCTCAATGCCACTTCTGTTAGCCCTTCCAATTTGCTGAATATATGTTGTCAAAATACATTAGAATAACACAAAGTTATCAATTTATTTATAATTTTACACTAAAGGTTTTTGTTGTTTTTTTTTTGTGTTTTTTGTTGTTGTTGTTTTTTTTTTTTTACATAAAATGCTGCTTGAAGAAAAGACATTGCAATAGTACTGGTTATAATATTAAGGCACATTTAATGACCTTCAATGTTTTGTGGTGGTCCTGCATGGACAACTGTTGTCACATGTCTAAGGTCTGCCCCCATACCCAGAGCAATGGTAGAAATCACAACGCGGAGATGTGATTCATCCGGTCGCTTTGAAATATTTTTATATATAATTTCCTTTGTCTACAATGTAAATCAAAATTAATTATTATTGTCAATTGGCATAAAACAGTAGTTTTTAGCTCACCTGAGCTGAAAGCTCAAGGGAGCTTTTCTGATCACATTTTGTCTGTCGTCCGTCTGTCCGTCTGTCTGTCTGTCCGTCTGTCCGTAAACTTTTCACATTTTCAACATCTTCTCGAGAACTACTGGGCCAATTTCAACCAAACTTGGCACAAATCATCTTTAGGCAAAGGGAATTCAAAGTTGTGAAAATTAAGGGTCACACCCTTTTTCAAGGGGAGATAATTAGAAATTAATGAAAAAATTTGAGAAATTTTCAAAAATCTTCTTCTCAAGAACCATTAAGCCAGGAAAGCTGAAACTTGTGTGGTAGCATCCTCAGGTAGTGTAGATTCAAAGTTGTGAAAATCATGACTCCCGGGGGTAGGGTGAGGCCACCATGGGGGGTTGAAGTTTTACATAGGAATATATAGAGTAAATCTTTAAAAATCTTCTTCTCAGAAACTAATCAACCAGGAAAGCTGAAACTTGTGTGGAAGCATTCTCAGGTAGTGTAGATTCAAAGTTGTGAAAATCATGACCCCTGGGGGTAGGGTGGGGCCACAATGGGGGGTCGAAGTTTTACATAGGAATATATAGAGTAACTCTTTAGAAATCTTCTTTTCAAAAACTAATCAACCAGGAAAGCTGAAACTTGTGTGGAAGCATCCTCAGGTAGTGTAGATTCAAAGTTGTGAAAATCATGACCCCCGGGGGTAGGGTGAGGCCAAAATGGGGGGTCGAAGTTTTACATAGGAATATATAGAGTAAATCTTTAAAAATCTTCTTTTCAAAAACTAATCAACCAGGAAAGCTGAAACTTGTGTGGAAGCATCCTCAGGTAGTGTAGATTCAAAGTTGTGAAAATCATGACCCCTGGGGGTAGGGTGGGCCACAATGGGGGGTCGAAGTTTTACATAGGAATATATAGAGTAAATCTTTAAAAATCTTCTTTTCAAAAACTAATCAACCAGGAAAGCTGAAACTTGTGTGGAAGCATCCTCAGGTAGTGTAGATTCAAAGTTGTGAAAATCATGACCCCTGGGGGTAGGGTGGGCCACAATGGGGGGTCGAAGTTTTACATAGGAATATATAGAGTAAATCTTTAGAAATCTTCTTTTCAAAAACTAATCAACCAGGAAAGCTGAAACTTGTGTGGTAGCATCGACAGGTAGTGTAGATTCAAAGTTGTGAAAATCATGACCCCCGGGGGTAGGGTGAGGCCACCATGGGGGGGGTCTAAGTTTTACATATAGGAATATATAGAGTAAATCTTTAAAAATCTTTTCAGTAACTAATCAGCCAGGAAAGCTGAAACTTGTGTGGAAGCATCCTCAGGTAGTGTAGATTCAAAGTTGTGAAAATCATGACCCCCAGGGGTAGGGTGGGGCCACGATTGAGGGTCAAATTTTACATTGTAACATATAGGGGAAATTTAAGAACCATTTGGTCAGGGAAGTTAAAACTAATGTGAAAGCATCTTTATTTAGTGTAGATACAAGACTTAAATCACTATTGCCGGGGATATAGATGAGCCATTATTACGGGCCACCGGTAGGCGGTCTGTTATTTGATATACATTTAAATATTGTTACTGCGTTTCTGCGGGATAGTTCTTTTTTAATAGAATTAATATTATGCTTATTTTTATGAATTAAAAGTAAATTTGGATGTAAAAATATGTTTTATGCCTTTTAGAAAATATCACATATTTTTTGTTTTACTCGTAAATGAAAAGTAGGTCATACTTGGTAGATTGTCGTGTTTGGCGCGTTTTTATCGAGACTATAATCTATTCGGAAAATTTCGTAGTTCTTCATTGTTTTCAAAACAATGCATCAGGATTGGTATGCTGGATATACTAAAAACCTGAAATACTAAAGACCTGAATGTCATTAAATTCTATATAAATGATATATTTGAATTTCTATGTGTCGTGTCAAATAAAATGACTTTGTGTGTGTATTTATTATATTTCCATGTAAAATGTGGTAGAAAATATCATGAAATGACATCCGATCAATTATTTAGGAAAAAAATATGATAGTAATGAAAATTTGAATTAACAATTCATTTCTATTTTATTATGTGGTCCCTTGAAATCATATTAAACTAATGCATTAAGTCTTCATTCAATACAATGCAACAACAAAAAACCAAATTAAATGGTTTGAAATACGTCATCTCCAAGTGAAAAAAAATGATGAGTTGAAATTTGTAATGTACAAATCAATGTGTTCTCCATTACTTCATACTATGGCAATGATCATACAATTTCCGTTAGAAATGCTTACAGTAACGAACTCGATTCTTAATGATAATAGTAAAATGTTAAACTTCAAAACAAGTTGCTGAAAGTATATTAAAATTTACCATAAAAATTAGTACCACCAATTCTATTTTCTTCTTTGTGGTGTGTTTTTATGTAAACAACCAGTGATTCATAGAACAATTATATTTTTGCGGCCCATTTGACGCTTGCGTCAATATGATTTCTTGTTTGGGGTTGATATTTAAGACGCGTTAATTTGCACTTTAAGAAATCGGGCTCGGTATTCCGGAAATCTATTCTTTGTTTGCAATCGCAACTTCTCGGGCCTGAAAAACAGAGCTTGCCGGAAAGGCCCGAGAAGTTGCGATTGCTTTGTTTGCAGCCGGCAGCCATATTGCCAAGTTGAAAGTGTGTGCTTGTCTCCAAGTTTGACGATTACATTTGATTTAGCTTCATAAATTTTCAGGTTCTGTTCAGGTAAAGTGATCGAATGACATCAAAGTGACCGACTTATGCATTAAGTTATCATATGTATTTTATCGATAGACGATGAGTAATTTATTTGTTGCATTGTGTGTGCGTATGTTTTAAATCATGTGCCATGGGTTTGCATAATCGTGAGTTTGAAGCTGCTTTAATCTACGATGTTTGTTTTTTATGTTTTCTGATATCGATACTTAAATTTATGTTTTTTATTCTGCCATTGAACAAGAGTTGCAGTCTTGCAGAGACGTAATGCTACTGTTGGGAAAAAACTTCGGAAGTTTACCGATACAAAATTTTACAAAACGTTTGGTGACTTTTTGTTGTTTTTTTCAATATAGGCCTTCAGCCTTTTAGCTGAAGGCAATGCATTTAAAATTTAAAAAACTGAATACCTGATTACCGAACTTGTTTGGGCAGCATTAATAATTTATTCATTTGATATACTCTCATCCACATTTTTCGTGACAGACAGTAGATAGGTAGATGGATGTTTGTCTTCTTTAATTTTCTCTCTTGCAAATGATAAGTCATGCTAAAAGTTACAGACTATTCTTTTATTTGTTTATCATACTGGGAAATTAAGCTAAACAAAATCCATGTTTAAAAAAAATTAATCTAAATATAGATTGAATATAGACAATCTCTTTAAAAAAGCAAAAAAAAAAACAACTAAATGCTGAATGAAAGTTATTTAGTAGGGGTTATTTTAATAGGTTTGTAAAAGTACATAAAAGGAATCAATTTTTAATTTGTCCTCATAATATGTATAGTGTGTATACAGACAAGTATTGTCACTATAGTCTGTCTCAAGATATTTATGCCACATATTTCCTTAAATTATTCGATATTTATAAATACCTCTTGGTTCAGACAATGTTCATTCAATAGTATGAGAAAATCCCAAGATTTCCTTTTTGAAACGCCCCCTTCTAGCTTGTCGGGTATCAATACACAGCTAAAAATAAAAAGTCTACGGGGTTTTTCCATTGCCAAGGAGATGAAGACGCCCAGATGATAATGTTGAAAATTTGCGCGAGGTGTCCTGAGTACTTCCGAATGGAGAAAAGATGTAAACATTCCCCATTATAAATCTCCGTAGGAAATCTGTTTTTGTTCCTGTGAATTTTTACGAGGGAAAAATGATAATGTGTGAATGAAGTTATCTTGGGAATTTCATCGATTTTAATTGCACTTCTGTCACAGGTACATGTATGTGTATTTTTATTAAAAATTGTTCAAATATGCAGCATAAACATCTTGGGACAGACTTTATAATCAATTTGTAATTTATGATCAGTAGGAAAGGTCACTGAATGATATATGACAATCGATTTGAGATTTTATAATCATTAGTACATATATTAAATTAAATATCGTCAACATTTTGGGATTTAGAATTTTAATTTGGATATGGATAATGCTAGAATTTTCAACAAAATATAAATTGACTTGATATTCAGATATGTCATCATAATGAATTGTTGATTTAATAAAAAGAAATCAATTGACAATCATTATTTTAATGAAAATAAACATTTAGTGGTATATTTTAAAGAATTTCTACAAATTATTACTGATTTGATTTTAGGCCAGTCACTAGTTGGTTAGAGTTGACTAATTCTACAGAATAATAGTGATGGCCCGATTATCACAGACAATCAAAAATTGGTCACTAAATGTCTCCGATGTCCGTCGATTAAGATTTTCCTAATCGATTATATAGAGAAAAATGTAATATATGAAAAAAATTCATACAACTTGTTAGTAGGAGGTGAAATGGCGGCGTCATGTACAACGGATGATGAAGATCCAAATAATAAAAACGTGACTCAGGAAATCTTTTCTTTTATACAAATCAGGTCCAGTACATAAGGTTGTATGTGTATATATTATTATTTTTGAATAATATTTTAAACAACACACAATTTTGTTAAGAACATTTTTTTATTCAATTAAGAAAATTTAAATGTTTTGATTATTTAATTAATTAATCACTTTTAATTGTATTTGATAATCAGTTGTGAAAATTTTCTGATTTCCCTATGTATTTAATGATTTTAAACTGAATTTACACTACTTGCATACAGACATTATGTAGATATATTGATGCAATTTGTCACAGGGGCCAAGCCCGTTTTAACATTAATTTCATTGAAATGAAATTATTTTTTAAACGGGTTTGGCCCCTGTGCAATTTGTCTTAATATTAAATGTAGAAGTGTTTGGAATCGGTGAGATTTTCATAATTGATTATCGGATTCCTGCAACTAATCATGAAATATAATGGTTGCTTCATAGTTCACTGCTGAATATGTGTAAATAAACATGATTCAATCAACTGAATTGCAATGTTACTTAAGCTTTTGTATCTTTATTTACTTATTGTTTATTGCCACAAATGTGATTTATTCAAGAATAAAAAACTCCAAATTAGATATTAGAATCATATTTGAGTACTAGTCCATGCAGCACTGCAGACAAGACATTTAGGCCAAATAAAAAAAATTGTGTTTCCGGTAACATACCAAAAATATTTAGGGTAGGGTTTATATATATATATATATAATTTAACCTTTTATTTTAAAATCATTACTTAATAATTCAATAAGCTGTTTTTTTGCCAATATACATGCACATGTGAATAAGTATGTCCTACAAAGTATATGTTTATTCTTTAAAGGGGCATGGTCACGATTTGGTCAAAAATTATTTTTCCGATTTTAATGTTTACAATGCTCTAGTAAGACATTTTTAATTAGCAACAAAAATTTGAGTGTCATTTGTTGAGTTTGAAGCGAAGTTCAGTACTTACTATTCCTGCTGTTTAAACAAAGCTTTTGTTTACATTTTGAAAGTTGAAGTGAAAATTCCAGTTTTATACCTAAATAGAATGTGTTAAACAGAAGAAACTGTTTATATATGCCTATGGTGAATTAGAAGATAGGTAAAACAGCATGAAAAAGATTTTTACTGTTACATTGAATCTATGTAAACAAAAACAGGGCACAAGCTTGTTTACATGACAAAGAGTTGCAAGCCATGTATTTTGCTTATAACTCTACGACTGACTCTCAAATTTCACATGACCATTAGAAATACATTCCTAAAGCTATAGGATATGATAGGCCTGCATATCTATTTGCACCCTGGTTTGATTTTTTTCATTTGGGGTTGGCCAACCACTTTTTAGGGGGTCAAAAGGGTGGGGGGATCTAATATTGAACCCTATGGGAAAAATTTAGACTTTTGTACATGATAATAACTTG
The DNA here is from genome assembly GCF_963853765.1 of Magallana gigas. Classification (NCBI taxonomy): domain Eukaryota; kingdom Metazoa; phylum Mollusca; class Bivalvia; order Ostreida; family Ostreidae; genus Magallana; species Magallana gigas. Next base: position 33,848,153 of record NC_088858.1, on the reverse strand, counting down.
AAAATGGACAGAGACAATAACGTTGGTTTTTTTTAGAATCATATATTGACTGTTACAGGCAATGTGTAGTGTTTATTTGATCTGATCCCTAGGGACATCGCCATCCCCAGGAATTGGAAATGACCATATATCTCAAAAACTGTTAGAATCCTGACCCGTAAACCATATATATTCTCGTTCCTTTTGTTAAGGGGCATCAAATAGTATGTAGGTCATGGGGCCCTGGGGGATGGTCCTGACCCCCCTCGAACAGGAAGTGCCCAAATATCTCAAAAACAGTTGATATCTTTCCCCCTAAACCATATATATTCTTGTTTCTTGTGCTAAGGGGCATCAAATGGCATGTAGGTTATGGGCCCCAGGGGTGGTCCTGACCCCCCTCAAAGAGGAAGTCCCGTCCCCTGAACAAGGAGTGCCCAAACATCTTGAAAACTGATGCGATTGCCATCCCTTAGCCATATATATTCTTGTTCATTGTGTTAAGAGGCATCAAATGGAATATAGGTCATGGGCACTGGGTGTGGTTCTGAGTCCTGACCCCCCTCAAACAGGAAGTGCCCAAATATCTTGAAAACAGTTGAGACCCCCACCCATAAATCATATATATTCTTGTTCCTTAGGTCATGTTGATTCACCAGTTATACAGTGAATGACACATGGGGAACATGATGAAATTTTAGAAATAAAATTAAAGTATTTAATCACTTTGTTTGTAAAGTTTGACCCATGTGGGTCATCCCTACCCCAAATGATGGTCTGGTTCGTTTGGGAGACTTTATTATCCCCTGATTATAATTACATCTTGTTTAATTAATAGAATAGACCACAGCATTTGATTAGGTTGACTTTAAGTCCATTAAACAAACAAATTATCTCTAGAAAGGTTACTCACATTTAGAATAAAATTTGGTACACAGATTTATAAAGAATATTTAGGTCAAGCTTTTATGTGGTACTTGCTAATTGACAATTTTTATGCCAAGTTGTCCAGAGGGGGGTCATATCAATAAGTGTTTTACAAACATCTCTTAATTTTTTTTTACACCATTGCACTGTTTTAGTTACTGTGGAATCATTTAATTTCGTGGGGGGGGGGGGGGGGGGCCAATTTCCGTGGATTGTGGGTTTTTTGCTTATTCGTGGGAATGTAATTTCTTGGAAGCATCAGTTTTCAGTTTCAGTAGGTAAACTAAATCTTTTTTAATTAGTTTTCGTTGAGGATGTAAATTCTTGGGCGACAGCTACCCACAAATACCACAAAATTGAGCCACCACGAATTCTAATGATTCCACAGTAAACGCTAAAGTCATATTTAGAGAATGCATTGGGTGAAATTGTTTATATTCTAGACACAATGCCTCGGAAGAAGAGTTGGCGGCGGTCGTTGGTAAAGATGGGAAACCAGAAATCATGCCAGCAGTAACGACCATAGACTCGTGGAACTTGGCCACGTAAAAAACAGGAGCCAGTTAGACCCAACAAATGACGTTACATTTGACGAACCTGTAAGACTCGTGGAACCTGGCCACGTAAAAAACAGGAGCCAGTTTGACCTGGGGGATACTGCCTCATTAAAAAGAGTACATAGTTTGCCTTCGGGCACCAGTAACATTGCAGATTTGCCTTCGGGCGCCAGTAACATTGCAGATTTGCCTTTGGGTTCTAAGAAATGTGCTAGTCTGAAAATTTCACTCAGTTACATAAATGAAGAGAAGCAAGTTTGTGCTACGAAAATGATATTTGGCTCATTTCATCAAGGAGATGATAGATTTTCTTTATTTTCAAGAGGAAGTCAGTGCACCTGCAATGCTCTTACAATGCTAGTGAAATGTTATGAAGGATTTTCATTTACATCTGAATTTATAGATAAGACATTAATATCAGGAGACCAGCTTTATGTTAAAGTTGTGAAAAGTTTGCAAGGAAAAGGAAAATTTTTGAACAAGTTTCTCTCTTTTGATGAACTACCTCTTAACATAACATTAGGAGAAAATCATCATGTTATTCAGAAATTTAATAGCATTTGGGGATTGGTTGGTGATCTCTGAAGAGCAAAACAGCCAAGTAAAAAGTTTGCATCAAGCTTTGGAAGAATCATTCCAAATTTCAAGGTACCTAATGATAATGATTGGGTCTATTTGTTCTGCGATATATAAAGTGTCCAACAATGAGTACTACTTCTTTGACTCGCACTGTCATGACATTGATGGTATGTCATCCTTTGAAGGTAAATCTTTACTAGTGTTCAACAGGAATATTGATGATTTGGTCTCTTTTTTGTACAATATGTATAGTAGTATGCATATTGATTTTGCAATGCAATTTGAAATTTTACCCATCTCAATTGCAACATTGTGCCATAGCTTCCCAGAAAAAGATCCTTTTCAGAAAAGGTTTTATAGAATGGATGAAAAGCAACCAGTGACAAATTTAGTAGACAAGGAACAAGACAGAAAAAGCTATATGAGGGATTACATGATGAAAAAGAGACAAAATGAACAATTCAAACAACTTGAAAGAAACAAGGAAATGTCAAGAAAATTGAAAAGGCAAAATGTTAAAGTAAGAGAGAAAGAAAAAGAATGTGATAGAGATGCTAGAAAATTAAAACGACAAAGTGTTAAAGAGAAAGAAAATGAAAGGGAAACAATTGCAAGAAAATTGAAAAGGCAACATGTTGAAGTTAGAGAGAAAGAAAAAGAATGTGATAGAGTTGCTAGAAAATTAAAACGACAAAGTGTTAAAGTGAAAGAGAAAGAAAATGAAAGGGAAACAATTGCAAGAAAATTGAAAAGGCAACATGTTGAAGTTAGAGAGAAAGAAAAAGAATGTGATAGAGATGCTAGAAAATTAAAACGACAAAGTGTTAAAGTGAAAGAGAAAGAAAATGAAAGGGAAACAATTGCAAGAAAATTGAAAAGGCAACATGTTGAAGTTAGAGAGAAAGAAAAAGAATGTGATAGAGATGCTAGAAAATTAAAACGACAAAGTGTTAAAGTGAAAGAGAAAGAAAATGAAAGGGAAACAATTGCAAGAAAATTGAAAAGGCAACATGTTGAAGTTAGAGAGAAAGAAAAAGAATGTGATAGAGATGCTAGAAAATTAAAACGACAAAGTGTTAAAGTGAAAGAGAAAGAAAATGAAAGGGAAACAATTGCAAGAAAATTGAAAAGGCAACATGGTGAAGTTAGAGAGAAAGAAAAAGAATGTGATAGAGATGCTAGAAAATTAAAACGACAAAGTATTAAAGTGAAAGAGAAAGAAAATGAAAGGGAAACAATTTCAAGAAAATTGAAAAGGCAACATGTTGAAGTTAGAGAGAAAGAAAGAGAAAAAGATAAGTCTGCAAAGAAGCTTAGAAGACAAAGTTATGAAATAAATCAGAAAGAACGTGAAAAAAATAGAATTTCAAAAAGAAGATACAGAGAAAGACCACTAGCTCTTGAAAAAGAAAGGTTAAAAAAGCAAACACAAAGAAGTGACAATGTCTTTAGACAAAATGAAAGGCTATGTGATAGAGAAAAAAGACAAGAAAAAAGGTTGAATAAAGAGTACTGTAACAGAGAAAGTGAACAAAATAAACAAAGAATGTTTGGAATGCATCTCCAGAACTGCATTCAGAATTTTCATAAACAGATTAAACATGGTCCCATTTTCGTTTGTTCATGCTGTCATCAAACTTGGTTCAGGGAAAGTGTTTTAAATGTAGATAACACAAAACTGGATAGCGCAAGTAAAAAAAAATATCTTACAAACACAACATCTGCTGAAAGTACAGAATGGATTTGCAATACCTGCTATTCATCAATACGAGAAAATAAGATTCCAAAGCTGTCTGTTCTAAATGGCATGAGTTGGCCATCTAAGCCAAAGGAATTAAATTTGTTACCATTGGAAGAAAGACTTGTGTCACTAAGAATTCCTTTCATGCAAATAAGAGAATTGCCAAGAGGTGGACAGTATTCGGTGAAAGGAAATATTGTGATTGTTCCAGTTGATGTTCAACCAACTGTGAATAGTCTTCCTAGAAAAATGGATGAACATATCACAGTTCCTGTCAAGCTAAAGAAAAGGCTGTGTTATCAAAAATGTGATTATCAGGAAAATGTAAGACCCACAAAAGTACTCATGGCATTACACTGGTTAATGAACAACAGTGACTTCTACAGGAATGCAAACATTAATGTTGATGAAAGTTGGTTTCAAGAAATCACATCTTCAGCAAATGAAATTGTTCAAGAATTTGTAGAAACACAAGGTAGGAAAAATCAGAATACTGATGACGATTCTGAGAAAGATACTGAGTATGATGATTTTTGTGAAGTAGATGGAGTTGGTAGAGATGGCAACTGTGATACTTTATTAGAAGATGCCTCGAGAGATATGAATCAGATATATACATTTGCACCAGGAGAAGGACAGCGTCCTCTTAGTTTATATCAAGATCAAAATGCAGAATACTTATCATTTCCAACAATATTTTGTGGAAAAGGAAGACTTACTAATGACGAAAGAGCAGTTCATGTCTCATATGCAGATATAGCTAAGTGGGAATTGAGAAGTATAGATAGGCGTGCTGCCCAGTCAGTTCCAAGCTCAAAAAAATTCAAATGAAACAGATTACTGATAAATGTAACTTGGCTCTTAGAAAATGCAAAACCAAAGGAAAACTTATTACAGCAAATGAGATAAAAAACCTTGAACATGTGAATAACATAGTAAGACATGATGAAGGTTTCTTTGTGTTTAGACAGTTGAGAAATTCACCTGCATACCTTGAAACTAGAAAAAAAGGATGTATTTGCTATGATCAGACAGCTAGGCTTACCAACATGGTTCATGTCTTTTTCTGCTGCAGATACAAAATGGAATGATCTTATTAGAGCACTTGGCATCTTAAATGATGGAAAAGAATATACAGATGAGGAAATTAATGATACTACATGGAATGAAAAATCAAAATTGGTACAAAAGGACCCTATCACCTGCACAAGGTACTTTGATCATAGGTTTCGAGTATTTTTGAATTCTGTTTTGAGGAGTGACCATCATCCAATAGGCATTGTGAAAGACTTTTTTTATAGAATTGAATTTCAGCAGAGAGGGTCTCCTCATGTTCATATGATTGTTTGGATTGAAGATGCACCAAAATACCAAGAACATAGTGAAAAAGAGATAGTGCAATTTGTTGATCATTACTTGAAATGTGAAAAGAATGAAGATGATGACTTAACAGGATTACAAGTGCATAAACATTCACAGACATGCAAAAAGGATCTGTTTGCAGATTTGGATTTCCTTTACCTCCACTTGAGGAAACTATGATTCTGGAGCCTTTAGAGTCAGATGTTGACAAGTATAAAAAAATGTATGATGAAGTTCAGAAAAAATTAAATGATTTGAAAAATGACTGTGATTTATCATACAAGGAACTACTAGAGACAGTGTTAAAAATATCCAAGGAAGATTACATCAAATGCATTAGAAGTTCTCTAAGAGGTCCAAAGGTTTTTCTAAAAAGAAAACCATGTGATATGAGAGTCAACTCCTACAGCAGTGTTGTTCTAAATGCTTGGAAAGCTAACATTGACATGCAATTCATATTGGACCCATATGCCTGTGCAATGTATATTGTCTCATACATAAGTAAATCTCAAAGAGGAATGAGTGATTTACTAAACAGAGCTGCAAAAGAAGCCAGAGAAGGAAATCTTGACATATAACGACAAGTGCGTCATATTGGAAACCATTTTCTCAACAGCGTGGAAGTTGGAGCACAAGAAGCTGCATACTTAGTGTTGCAAATGCCTCTGACAAAAGCATCAAGAGATGTTGTATTTATCAACACAAGTCCTTCTGATGATAGAGTAATTCTCATCAAAACAGATTCTGAATTGGAAAAGTTGACACCAAATTCTACGGATGTCGAATGCAGTAATGCCATTAAAAGGTATGCAAAACGACCCAGACAACTAGAAAACTGGTGCTTAGCTGATATTGTATCACAGCTTGATGTAGTTTTCCCAAAAGAAAGTGGAAATGCTTTCAATGAAACGGAGATAAATGATGATGAAAATGAGTGTGATGAGAATGATGAATCGGATGTTGACTTTAGTGAAAGTGATACACTTGTTACTCTGAAAAATGGCATTGCCATCAGGCGTCGCAAGGTACCTAGAGTGATTAGATATGTTCGGTTTAGTCTTAAAACAGATGCCGAAAATTACTTCAGGGAAAAGTTAATGTTGTTTTTGCCGTGGAGAAATGAATCAATTGACCTGCTATGTGGAACTGACACTTTTGAGGAGTCTTTTAATCTTAAAAAGTTTTTTCTGACACACAAAATCAAGGAATATGAATTCAATGCTGAACAGCTTGATGCAGCTTTGCAGATAGCAAATGAGGAATTTGAAAATGCTTTTGATGAATTGGCACCTAATGCCCAGCAGACAGAGGCAGAAGATGAAATTGAGGGATCTTTGGAATCTGAAAACTTTGTGCAGTTTAATCCTGAAAGACCTGTTGAACAAAGAATATATGATATTGGAGCAGATGTTGGCATTTCGTCAAGACAAATTACAGAGGAAAGTTCTGTGAGATTGCCTGATGATGAATATTTGAAACTTCTAGAAAGCCTGAATGTAAAGCAAAGGGAATTTTTCAACCATGTGTTGCTATGGGTCAAAACTAAAAAAGAGCCTATGTATTCTTTCTTATCTGGAGGTGCAGGTGTTGGCAAATCTGTGTTGATAAGAGCACTTTATCAAGCTTTGCACCGATATCTATGTTCCAGAGAAGGTGAAAATCCAAATGATGTGAGAATACTTCTATGTGCCTACACAGGAAAAGCAGCATATAATATTGGAGGATCAACCATAGCATCTGCTTTTCATCAGAAAATTAATCAAAGCCAACAAAGCTTGCATTGTGATGAATTGAACACTTTTCGAACAAAATACAGAAATCTGAAATTGATAATTATTGATGAAATATCAATGGTAGGCAATAGGTCTTTAGCTCTTATTGACAGTCGTCTACAACTTCTTACAGGCATCAAAAAGCCTTTTGGGGGTGTAGGTATAATAACTGTTGGTGATTTTTTTCAACTCAAACCAGTGATGGACAGTTGGATCTTTCAGGATTTAAAGCATGATGCCCAAGCTCTTGCGAACAATCTTTGGAAGGAACACTTTTGTGTGTTTGAATTGGATGAAATAATGCGCCAGAAAGATGATCTTGAGTTTGCCCAACTGCTAAATCGCCTTCGTTACAATGAACTAACATCAGAAGACAAAAATGTAATAGAAAGATGCATGATAACAGAAACAAGTGACAATTATCCCCACCATGCTCCCCATCTCTTTACTCAGAACTCTAAAGTAGATGCATACAACAATCAGTTGATTGAAACACTTGAAGGAGAAAAGGTCACAGTAAAATCAGTAGATATTGTCATCAAAGATTACTCAAAGGAAGTAAAACAAAAGCTTCTTAGATCTTTATTGAAAGAAGATGATGTTAGCAAAACTGCCAATTTAATGCAAATTTTGATTCTTGCTGTTGGGATGATATACGATATCACAGTCAATGTAGATGTCTCAGACGGGTTAACAAATGGGTCATCATGCAAGGTTCAGTTGATTGAAAGCAGAATGGAAGGCATATCAAGACCAAGCATAGTTTGGGTAAAATTTTTTGATTCAGCTGTTGGAAAGTCAACTCGCAAAAAATACAAACATTTGTTTCATGATGGAATAAAATATGAATGGACACCTATTTTTGAAGTTCAACGGTCTTTTGTATTGAATCATAATACTTTCCAAAGAATCCAATTTCCATTGAGACCTGCTGCTGGAAAGACAGTTCATAAAGCCCAAGGTTGTACTGTTGATGAAATTGTAATTGACTTGTCTCAAACTAAAGTAAGGAAAATTCCACACATTCATTATGTGGCTTTAAGTCGTGTACGGTCAGTAAATCATCTACATATCCTAAACTTCAACAAGCAGGCATTAGCTATGGATGAAAAAGTGCTTGAGGAAATGAAAAGACTGAAAAAAGAGGCACCATTGCAACTTTGTTACATCCCATTATACCAGGTCAATTCTAATTGTTTTAAAGTTGCTTTCAACAATAGTAGATCACTTCATAAACACTTTCCACAAGTAAAAAGTGAGCCAAATATTCTTGCATCAGATGTAGTTGGTTTTTCAGAGACAAGACTATGTGATGTGGATGAATTACACAATTTTCAACTACAGGGCTACACAGCAATATTTAACAATGAAGTTACAGGTCATTTTAATAGACGTCCATATCATGGAACAGCACTGTACGTGAAAAATGACTACACGGTAACATGTATCTCAAAGTTTAACAATGGCTCAGTGGAATTCATCAGTGCAAATGTGCATATAAGTCAAAGTAGAGATGTACAGGTCATCGTAATTTATAAATACCCATCTTGTTCTTTGGGAAATTTTAAGCAATATGTTGACATGCATCTAAAGGCTTTAATTGACAACCAGAAGGACTTTCTGCTTTTAGGAGATTTCAATTCTGACTTGTTTGCTGGGCATTTTGTCTTTTTAATGTTTTTAGAGAAATGTTTTCAATGTAAACAAATTGTTACAAAGGCTACACATGATACTGGTTCTCAGCTTGACTTGATTTTTACAAACATATCACCATGTGTAACAGACGTAATTGAAGCATACTGGTCTGATCATAAAATGATTTACTGTGCTTTTGAATGATTTAATAGTTTTCTAAAAGAATGTGGCACGAAAGTGTAAATTTGTCGGAGGGAGCCGCGAAAATAATGCCCCCTCCCTCATCACATTTGTCACCTTTAAAAGGTGACAAATGGACTATTAATTTAAGTATTTTAAGACACCAACATTTGCTTGTGTCAAAATCATGTATTGAATGGTCGAGGGGAAAGGAGTTATATATATTATACAACTTTTCCTCAATTTGGAAGAATATTTAGTACATTGTTTCTGAAGATTGAGGAGTATTCTGAGCCCCCTCCCTATATGAAAAACATAACAATGCAAGTTAGTTGAATTCCTATGCTATATAAATATATTAAGTAATTATCTACATTGGTAATCTGTATTGATTATTTTATTTACTTAATTATCTTAATTCAATTGGCATGTTCTTGTGTATTATTGGGTCATCTAATTCTATGTCTCTTCATTATATGCTTATTATTTTAAGTCTTATTAATTAATCAACAAGAATAAAAAAAAAATTGACAATAGCTGAATCACAGGCGAGTGAACCGTGAATATGACAACTGTGGACAGGTCATGAATTTACATTTTCTAAACTGTGAAAGGTATAATATATGATGCCAAAAAAATCAAAGCTTTCCTTCTTAAAGCCAGCATGTGCAGCTTGACAAACTATTGAAGGAAAGAAAGACATAGTAATTCAAAAGAATCATCTGTACTTAATTGTTGTATAAAGAATTGTATACTGATGTTTTATTCGAATATATTCTTTCTGTCATTTTTTCATCTTTGCAAAAGCTTTGATAAACTTTGTACTCATAACATAGATGTCACAGCTATAATGTTTGCATCTAAAGTGAATATTTATACCATATTTTCTAACTTGATGATATTTTATTATTAGTCCAGCTTTTACAGAATATACAATTATTTTCTGCTATATCAAGCAATGGTTGGTGTTTCATTTACAATACAGTAGATATATTCACGAATATGTTTTCAATTGTTATTTTTCAAAATTATTTTGTATTCATTTATATCGACTGTATATTGTATACCGGTACATGCAATCCTTTCATCATGTGGGTGCATAGCAGATGTACTCATGTAAATTTATACTGATATTAGAAAAGAAATATTGGAGCGAAAAAATTGGCGACCTCTCTAGTAGTATTCTTTTTCTGTTGGGATATTTTTCTGTTGACAGTTTTTTGTATTATATGTACTTAAGACCAATTCATTTCTCTGTAAATAATAACTAGTAATCCTGGTAATACTGGGTTTAATTGTTCATAAGGGAAATTATATTTTGCTAAATGATTTTAATTAATGTAAATGCATGTATTTATTTTAAACATACTAAATGCACTAGTATTTTTGTACATCATTTATAACTTCCATTTATTATAAAGACACAGGTAAGTATAAAGAAAGGAGGTCACTGGCCAGCCCGTAGACGGTGCGGTAAACCTGCCTTTTCTATTATATATGTCTATGGAGAGAGAATTCATATTTTAAATTAAATATGATGTATCATAAAAGAAAAAGCAATATGTTTAACAATCATACACATTGCTTGCTTATTTGACAAAGTGTACTCTTAGTTTACACTTTATAGAAAATTATGTCATTAAATGAATTTGAGAAAAATGAAATTGAGAAATGATAAATACATGCATTGCTAACAATGTTTTTTTTTTCTCTTAAACATATTAAATACTAATAGCTTTTCCCTTGGCAACTCTTAACATGTTTTCGTATCAATTTAGCACTCTCGATGATTGTTACATTTATATGTATAAAGTACATTATTTCCTGCAATTGTTTCAAATGTTTATATATTTAATGTACATGGATCCAAATCTGTTTAAAAATATTTTTGATCATTTTCTCATGATAAACCATTTACTGTTTTTGTAACAGCTAAGAAATGACACATATTGATATTACTTTTTTTAAAACATATATTCACAATTATCTCTACATAATTTTGACTTTATAAAGACCCTCACTATTCATAACCTTTCTATTTTCGCCTTTTCGAAGAAAGGTTATAAAAAGGAGTGCAACTTGTAAATTTTTTCAGCTTTGTAAAAATGTGTATTTAAATACATGTAGTTGAAATGTATTACTGATTAACTGTATAAATATGACTTGCATATATCTGTACTTTATGCTCATGAAGATCAAATTTCAAATTAATTGCCATCATTTAATTTATGAATGTACAACATGTAAAAAAAAAATTAAGCCAGAGTAACTGCAAGTACATTCTATGCATATACAGTTATTAAATTTGTTAAACTAATGTATATTTCTAACAACTTTTTAAATGTATGTACACATTAAAAATGCTTAATTACTTAAGGTTCATTTTAGATATTATTTTCTATTAGTTATTGTGTCATAATAAAATTGTTTTCTTAAAATAAATTTTATGTCTCCTTGTGTTTTATTAATATATTGAAATTAAATTCATAAGCAAATCATGCCAAATTGTGAACAAAACATTTTACATGTAAAAGGTTTCAGTCAAACTAGTAAATTTCAAGGGTTCACATCAAACTATGGCTTGAGGCAAGATATATTATATTGTAACAAACAAAGGCATATCAATTAAATTCCATTAATTTGATTGTTAGTTTGTTGACCTCGTTCTAGCCAATCAACGCAGAGAAGAATGGCATCATAATAATTGATAATTATTGTAGGAAGAATACTTCTGTTCAGGCAATGAAATAATCACATACAGGTTAATCTGGGCCCAATAATTGTATGTATACAAAAATTTCTTTTTTGACCTATAGACCTGCATATTTTTAGTCAGTTACCATGGTTTCTCAACAACCATTTGGCCAGAAAGGTTCAAACTTTTGTGGAGGCATGTTTAGGTAGTGTAGATTAAAAATTGCTCAAATCATGATCTTTGGGGTATATGATTACATGTATATTGTGGCCTTTGTTGCTCAGGTGAGCGATATGGCCCATGGGCCTCTTGTTATTTGAAGATGCTAGCTTAATACATTTGACATCACCTTGTCATATCTGCCAACTGATGAATGAAACATCACTACTCTGGCATTCTCAACATCTCTGTTGCCTACAAACATGTCGTCACCAAGTATCCGCTGTGCATGTGTAGAAACTTTTCTACCTGGTCTGTGAAGAACAATCAAAGATATATTGCTTCTTAATGGTGATGTTTTAATGATTTGCGGGTTTTCCATACCAAGGAATTTTGTGATGTCACTTATTCCATTAATTGACACAGTTGCTGACAAGGCTAAAAACCTAGCATCTGGCCTCACAGCACGTAATTGTTTAATGTCACGGAAGATGGGTCGAAACTCATGTCCCCAGTCCAAAATACAATAAGCCTCGTCAACCGCTACATACATGTAAGTGGATTGACTTTGTAAGAATTTGTAGACTTTTGGTTTACCAATAACAGCTTCTGGGTGGGCAAATAGAAACATGGTTTTGTCCTTATCAAATTCAGAATGTAGACCACATGTTGCCTATAAAGAAAGAAACTTCTTTCAACTTCTGCATTTGCTGTTCAATTATTACATTCAATGGTTCTAGAACAATAACAATTGCAGGTTTTCCCGTCTCTTCGAAATGCCAGAATGGTAGTAGCTCATAGATAAAGCTTTTCCCATATCCTGTTGGTAAACTGGCTACTACATCTTGCCGCATCAGACCATCCAAAGACTTTTGTTGTAGAGGTTTTAGGTTTGAGATATTCTGACCAGACATAAAATTGTACTTCTGAATGACCTTTTAAAAAAAATTGGAAAAATCATTGGGCAAGGTCATTTTTCTTACTAGTGTTTTTAACATATATATACATAAAGTTTATACCCCTTGTTAGTTAAATAACCTTAGATAATTAATCTTTCTTTATTCTATTTATTACATCTTTGATAAAACCAGCAAAGTCATTAAATCAATACATGACAAGTACAATGCTCCCAGGAATTGAACCTGGATCTCCATAATCCATTTTAAAGCTTGGGTCAGGTGTGTTACCTTTACACCAAAGCATAGTACTTTGGTTTGCACTGATATACAAATTAATATATAAAACGAGCGGGTGGGGGGGGGGGGGGGGTGGGGCAAAACATATAACTCTTTAAATGAACCCTTGTTTAGCATTAAAAGATTGATATCTGGACGAAACAAGAATCCCCCAGCCCCACGGACGTAATTCTGACCCTCAACGTTGAAAAAAAAAATGATGAAGCGACAGAAGCTAGCAAAGTCTGACCCATATCGCAAAAGCTATACTTGTTTACAATTGTCAACGAATTGAGACACGTATTGTAAACAAAATTGGGCGATTCGTGGGTCAATAATAGTATGTATGGTCACATCAAACTAAATTCTAACTATATGATTAAAAAAACCGGCATGACGCAGCTAGAAGTATGACAAATCGGTTTGAATACGTTATGCACATGCAAACTTACCATATCGGACGCCATCTTGGATTGAATACAGGGCGCCGCCATTGCAAGGTGCATGCCAGGCCTTCTGTGCTTGCACATTCGGAAGGCCTCGGGAACCAGGCTAACATGACAGAATCTTGAAAATAGACAAGTAGCGTTTTGGTTTCCTTAGCCATTCATATCTTATAAATACTCACCATCATTGATTAATTACTGTATCGGTTAGGTTATTTAAATTCTAATTAATTAATCTAATTCTAATTTTATTTTAACAGAATTATTGACAGTTGAATGTGATGGAATTTAAAATTATTGAAATTTGATAGATAACAAAACAAAAAAAAGAATAAATAGAGAAACAAAGATATAATGTCTTGTATAATTATGATATTATTATTCTTATACTGAAGAATATTGTTATTCCAAATGTATAATTCTGTTAAACTTAAACCTTCTCTGCAATTGAAACACCTTCTCTGCAATTGAAACAAAGAACTGGATATTCCTATCCTCACCTGATTTGCGAGGTGTGATATGTTGAGCAAAAAATGACGTTCCATTTATCGACATTAAGAAAACTTTCCAATGTTAATAATGTTAAAGTTATTCAGACCTTAAGCTTGCTACATGCACCAGTCTCAAAGTCGCAGAAGGCATTTTTGGCCATAATTTTGGAAGCCTTTTCTAGAGTTTCCGGGCGTGAAATAGAAACATTGCTTTAGACTTGACCCCAATGCATCTGCAATTAGATTCACACCCTAAGGACTCCAACGAAAGACTACTAGTATTATAAAGTATGAATAGCCTCTTCAATTGTTGGATCAGAAAATTCTGTAATTCGATTTATATTCTGTGGTGTTATGAAGATGAACAGAATGGTACAAATGACCTTTAATGTATATAGTATTATTAAATTGCAAGAGAGATATTTCGATATTCATTCCTTCTTTTAAAGCGTAATTTTTTTTTTCATTTAAAAAGTAAAGTCATTAATAAAATAAATTTATTTGCAAATATTATTTAGTGGTTTTAAAAGAGTAAAGGTTGAAAAAACATTAAATTTATTAATGACATTTCTACATTATGATACGTTATTTATGAGAAAATTCATGTTTTACCTATTATAAATTTGATCATAATGTGACAGCAAAATAAAATAGTGTTCCTAAATATATTTACTTTAGTGTAATAAGCTATGTTTTCTATAACATATAATTTAATGTTACATGCTATGTTTTCTATAAGATTACATGTTTTATAGTCACATTCATCGCTGTAAACGTAAATACTTCTATAGGTATTATTCTTACCACTTTAAGATGAAAACTGTTTTTGTAACCGTTGTGTTTTTAAACATAAAAAACATCGATATTTTTGAAATTTCTTAAAATGGTATTTTACATAAAGACAAATTTTAAAGATGAATAAAAAATTCCCAACGTATCTACTTTATAATAGAAAGTTAAATTTAAAATGCTTTGTTTGACTATTTCAGCATACTAAAATTACCTAGTTATTAAGGTCTTCCGTTTCCAACGGAAGATCTTATTGTTTTTCTTAGGTTTCTTTTTCCCTATTATTATTTTTTTTTTCTTACCGATTTTGTGCACACGATTTCTCGGAAACGGCTCAACCGATTTACATCAAATTTTCAGTTCTGATAGGTATTGATCTGAACCTTGTTGGAAATTTTTTTATTGATGACGTCACTTCCTGTCTTGAGATATTGTGGATTTATCAGTTTTTATAGGGGTATTTTGTACGGAGAACTCCTCTTTTACCATTTAAGATATGATGTTGAACTTTTCAGGGCTGATAGACGAAAGACTGAAATAGTGTCTAATGGTCATTAATCATCTTTATCTCAAAGAGCGCCGAAGCTCGCCCGAGCTTGAAAATTAAGATTAAAAAGGCGTCATGATTTTTCTTCGTTTTCTTTGAATATCTCTTTTCTTGAAAGCATTTTGTTAAAACATGTAGAACAAAAAAACTTAATTAAATCAAGAGCTTTCATTTCAGATCATGAAAAAGGGGCTGGCCCTTCAAATTAGGGCCTGAGGGGGCTCTAAAGTCTTTTAATGATAACTTTTTACCGTGAAATATTTTGTGATGCGTTATATAAGCAATTATGTTCATTCTAAGGTTATTTACCTATACATGGCAATTATTTACTCCTATGTTACGTAATTAGGGATTTTAAGGGGCCGGAAGTCCAAAACTTAAATGCTTAATATCTCAAAATGAAGAAACATATGGATAAGCAATATTGAACAAAAGATGCTCAAAATATTGAGCTTAACAATAATCAACTATAATTTCTTTGTTATGCGGTCCCTAAAAGGAGTTACAGGGTTGGCCCCTAACACGACCCTCTCCAGATATCTCGAGAACGTACAAAATTTGTAAACACTTTTTGAACAAAATGTGTTTGAATTGACAAGAGCTTTCATTTGAAATCATGAAAAAGGGGCTGGCCCTTCAAATTGGGGGCTGAGGGGGCTCTAAAGTCTTTTAATGATAACCTTTTACCGTGAAATATTTTGTGATGCGTTATATAAGCAATTATGTTCATTCTAATGTTATGTACCTGTACATGGCAATCATTTACTCCTATGTTACGTAATTGGGGATTTTAAGGGGCCAGAAGTCCAAAACTTTAATGCTTAATATCTCAAAATGAAGAAACATATGGATAAGCAATATTGAACAAAAGATGCTCAAAATATTGAGCTTAACAATAATCAACTATAATTTTTTTGTTATGTGGTCCCTAAAAGGAGTTACAGGGTTGGCCCCTAACACGACCCTCTCCAGATATCTCGAGAACGTACAAAATTTGTAAACAATTTTTGAACAAAATGTGTTTGAATTGACAAGAGCTTTCATTTGAAATCATGAAAAAGGGGCTGGCCCTTCAAATTGGGGGCTGAGGGGGCTCTAAAGTCTTTTAATGATAACCTTTTACCGTGAAATATTTTGTGATACGTTATAGAAGCAATTATGTTCATTCTAATGTTATGTACCTGTACATGGCAATCATTTACTCTTATGTTACGTATTTAGGGATTTTAAGGGGCCAGAAGTCTAATGCTTTGATGCTCAATATCTCAAAATGGAGGAAAACTTTGGAAAGCAATCCGAAAAGATGCTCAAAATATTGGAAAACTTTGGAAAGCAATCCGGAAAGATGCTCAAAATATTGAGCTTAATAATGTACAACCATATATTGTTTTTATCGGGACCCTAAAAGGAGTTTTAGGACCGGATATCAAAACGATTTTTCCCAGATATCTCAAAAACGGTAACCAATTTCTAAATACTTATTAGTGGTACACAAAAATACCTTTTGACTAAAATGAATGAAAAGGAGCTGATCCATCAAATAAGGGACACCAAAATAGATAGTCTTTCACCAATTACTCATAGATCCTGCCTCCTTTTCCGGATACGTTTCGTTGATGAAGGTCAAGAGTAAGGTCATTCCATATTCTAAAAATCGGACGGAAGACCTCCTCGTTGCTCGCAACGAGATCGTGTCTAGTTTTAATTTATTTATTTTTTTTTGGGGGGGGGGGGTATTTGGTTCTATAAATAAACACTGATATGTCCCTTTTAATAAATTCTTGGAATATATTACTCACATCTTCAATTTTTATCATTGTATTGTTTGTTAAGGTATTGTAAAGAATAAATCAATCATTCTAGTTTGGTTTTGGGGTTGGGGTCTTTTTTGTTTGCTTTCTTGGAGTCAATTTATATGTGCTATAATCTGTCCAAAACTAACTAACTATGTTCTGTCGTATAGTCTTAAGTGCATGGAAAGAGAAAAGTTCTTTGATTAGTTAAATATTAATCCATTTATTGTTGACGAAGTCACAGTACACCTGATGTACATGTAGAAATCAAACAGGTTATATCGTGACTAACATATGAGGCGTCAGTTTAAGAAGCCCCGGGTAGGATAGAGCTCTGTTGACCATGTACCGTACCGTGGTCAAAATGAATATAATAATCGACTCTCGAACGTGGTGAAGATAAATATGACCATATTTATTTATTTTCGTTAATAATTATGCTTTATCCGATCCGCAAAAAGTTGCATGAGGAAATAGGATTTCTTTTTTTATAAGAATCATAGTTGTAAATGCAATGTATAAATACGATTTACCAAAGGGAATGGGTCATGAGAAATCCAAACTGACAAAATTCACATAGAAAGATTTACTGAAATAGGTTCTTTTGTGAAAATGAAACGTATGTAATGCGCCGTCTAATCCGCTGTAATGAGTTCTTCACCGTACAAGTCTACTTTAGTAGATGAATTAGTCTAATTACGTTTAATTATTCGATTTGTTCTCTCTCCCTCTCTTTCTTTGCATCTTCTTCGATTGGAAACAATCGAACATAAGTTGTTTGAAAGACTCGTTACCGCACATTCATTTGATCTGTAAAATTGTGACGTCACGGTGCTTAATATCTGGTAATTGGAAGCGCATTTCTATCTAAATGGTGTGTTCCCGTTAATGAATGTTTATTTCTCTCAAACCATATCAAAAGTACATGAGGTACAAAAACACCCAAAATATTTACAAATTTGGACATGGTAGGAAGAGTACAGAAATTAGATTCGAGCTAATATTTTTTTTAAACAAATATGAACAATTTGTTTTAATGAATCAATATATGTTTGCACAAGTTTGATAATGGAGAATAGAACAATAGGTGTGATTTGTGTTGTGACAGCAATTATAGTCTGCTTCAATCCAAAATTTTACCTAGCTAGACCTGTGTTCTATCAGTGCATTAACGATGAAAGTTTTAGAATTGTTTTAAAGTGTTTTAAGATTAATAAGTAAAATCATTTTCATTTCATAAAATAAAAATAATGATATCTTTATTCTTAAATTTCCGCTCATTGATAAAAATAAATAATGAGATAATTTCACTTTAACATTGTTGTTTTGTATAAACCTAAACAATTGAGGAAAAATTGTCGGTCTCAAGCCAAATCTGAAATCTGATTCAATGGATAATCATGGATGACGGGGAAAACTACAGTCGTTTGGGGTACTCTGAACCTCCTTTTACAAATTAGTTGCAAATTATGTAAAACGCATGTGTTTGGTATCATCAGACAGGAGATACTGTAAGGAAACGGATTTTAATCATTACAAAATGTTTCAATCTTTGAAGTAGCGACATTGACAGTAGTTTGAATGACATCACCGCTTCAGTGTACACTTTTATTACCTAACTGGCAATAAACGTTCTAACAAAATAATATTTTTAATATTGATTCGATATACCCCAAACTGAAAAGAGTTGAACATGCATGCATTAGTTCTACATTTAATATGACATATGTTTTTGGGAAAATCTATACAGTTCTTGAAGCATATGAAATTGCCGGTTTATCATTTAACAGTTTGGGCTGCCCAAAATTAATTCTACGTTTAACGTCACTTCAAAATATCAAACCTACAATTAAGAAAAGGCGATAAAATTTAAACAATTTTTTTTTACAACAAATGATTTTTATTTATTTACAAATTACAAATAATACAAATTAAATACAGTGGGTATTCAAACTACATATATGTTATCGCTTTAAAAGTGATCATTTTTGTAAAAATTTCATTGAGTTTTTAATTTATAGTACATAATATGTCCTAAACATATCAAATTTCTATAGATTACAGTATTCTAGTAAAAATCCAACTGGTAAAAATCAAATTCAAATGGGGTTTTGTTTGTGTGTTTTTATCAAAACTCAATGTTTTCTAAACCTACAATGTACGTTACGTTAAATGTAGAATTAACTTTGGACAGCCTTAAGACTGCATGGTAGTTTCAACTGTTAATGTTTTGAAAATGCAGTAATTAGGCCTACATTTGATGGGTTTTGTTAAAAAAATCTTTACAGTTCTTAAAGCATATGTAATTGTCACATTTTTTCAATTTCTTCGATTATTAAAGCTATAGCATACATGAAAAATACTCAACAGCGTTTTCACTAGACGAATTTCCTTCTATAATGTCAGCAAAGCATTTATTTTCTCTTCAAACGTGTAATAGATACATGTACATGTACCTTATGACTGTAGGGTAGTTTCATCTGTTAATGTTATTGTACATTGCAAAGCGCAGGTCAAACGTCCGAAAACAGGAAAAGCCATGCGATTCAAAAGACTGCATCGCATTGAAGATTTCTCCTCATACAATCTAGGCATATTATCCTCTATATAGTGTCCATCTAAATGCAAATACCATGAATATTTATATTTTGCATCATCTATTAAGGTGACTATATTTTTGGATAAACAATATTCAGTATACAAAAGTGTTAAATTCTGCAAAATATAAATATCAACACAATTGCGAGTAGATATGTTTTAGTTATTTTATTTTCAAAATCCTTCACAGGAACTGTAATACAGGCTATTGCAATTACGCAATTATCTCAACTGGTCAGAATTCCGTTTTGCAAACATCTTTTCGAAACCTAATATTGAAATGTGTGCTAAACGGGAACAAACTATCTTGAGTTCTCCGAATGCTTTCAAAGTGTAAACGTTCGTGTTTTTTAATTTCAAAAGATAGATTCAAACGCCAACTTACTACCGTTCTATTGTATAAAGATCATATAGTGTTTAATTTGTTATCCGTCTACTTTTTATCTTGATTTGACATTCTTAAGATACATGTATTTCATCCACCATTAAATTTTTATCAATATTAATTTAGCAAAGCAATATATGCTTTGAGAATTATATTAAATAAATTTTTAAAAAAAAAATAATAAAATAATTAAAAATACATGTTAGTCTTTATTACATGTACCAAAAACAGTATGAATGAAATGTAACGCACTGAGTTTTGAAGTTAGAAAAAAGTTAATTTATTTTCTATAACTTTTTTTATATTTAACACAAAGGATTTTCAATTTGGGTCAGCTGTAAATGGCACTATACACTGTACCTTTACTTCAAAAAAATTGTCCAAATGTACTTCGCGTATTAATCTTCTGCTGGAAATCTCGTTAGGAAATTGCAACAACAAAAATCGATTAATCTAATGTGCACAATAAAAGGAATAAAAGGCGCCAATTCATATACATATGCTCATCATATACATTGGAGCTTACAAAGCTGGATAAGCAGGTAAGTAGCAATTTGGGTTTTCCCCTCACTGGTTTCTAAACGCCCTGTCTAATGCTTTTTTTTAGTAATATACCATAAGGTAGAAATATATAAACAATATTTCTTATACAAAATTTACAGTTAACAAATACTCAACTTTTCACAATTGAAATATGGTGGATAAAGAATATTTTAAAGTTTAAATTCCCATATTTAGTAATTTGAAACGAACAATTGTCATTTTTTACAATCAAATCTCTTTTTTATTACCCTGATAATTATATGTATGGACTTTCATAAAACTGTAATAATTACTGATCTGTTAAAATGCTTTTATAATTTAAATGTAGCTTTCTATCGCAACCTTTTTAAAACGAAAAAAAAAACACTGATATGCAGCCGAATGAAAGTTTTCACGTCTCCATCATGTGGCTTTAGATACAGAACGATCACCTACATGAAATCTTTAGATTGTATGCTTTTGTATTTGATTATTATTATTATCATTATTATTTTTGTTTGCAACAATATTTTATTTTATTTTGTAAAATTTACATCAATGAATGAATTTGTTGATAAACAAATTTCCAGGTAATTTTATTCATTTGTCAAACGTTAATTTGATATCAGTAATCTACACCACTATGAAATCAACGAGCATTAAAGGGGCATGGTCACGATTTTAATCGAAAAAATACTTTTCTGAATTTATTGTTCACAATGCTTTAGTAAGGCATTTTTAATAGGCAAATTTAATAGGCAACCAAAATTTGAGTGCCATTTGTCGAGTTATAAGCGAGTTGCAGAGCCTACAATTCTTTGCTATGTAAACAAAGCATTTGTTTGCATTTGTAATGTTGAAGTGAAAATTCCAGTTTTAGACCTAAAATTAATGTGTTAAAACATTAGGAACTGTTTATTTATGTCTTAAATGAATAAGAAGATAGACAAATCGGCTTGAAAAAGATTGTTTACTGGTAGATTGAACCTATTTAAACAAAAGCAAGGCACGAGCTTGTATACATGATAAGGAATTGGGAGCCCTATATCTTGCTTATAACTTATAACGTCCGACTCTCAAAATTTATTTGGTCATTAGAAATGCATTCCTAGAGCATTGTAAAAAAATAAAAACAAAATTTCACCTAAATTGTGACCATGCCCCTATAATGCTCATCGGAAAATGATGAATTTGATACCTATATATATATATATCTTTTTTTTAAAAATGTATTGGTGTATTTGATATTGATCGGGTTAGGTTGAAAAAGATACCTTACATCCCCTGAGCATTTTCTTTTTTTCTATTTCTTAATGAATCGATTGTAAATCATACAGGATTTCATAAATTTCCATGATACTAGTATAGATAATATAGCTTCAGCCGATCAATCAGGGTATGAATATACTGTAACACATTCGTTGCGCTCTGTAAAACTGCTGTCAAAATCATTCTTTGTGTAATTAAATATCAAATCTTACTTTTTAATAAAAAAAAAAGATATCAATAAGATTTCAATTTTGGATGTGTATGGGGATATAAATACGGTCTGGGCCCGAGATCAAAATTTGATCACGTACCAACCGTTACTTTTATTCCCATATATTTACATTTTCAACTGTCTTTCTCTGTGATAGCATTATGCATCAATTTTGAAGCATATAACCCAATAAATCATAAAAAAGCTGAGCAACACAAAATGCGCGTGGCTTATAGCATAACCGAAACATAGCCTTGCCTGTGCCGCGTAGTAATACATAGCATATGCCACATGTAAAAAATAGTGATTTTAACATGTTGTTTTAAACTGTATAAATTGAAAATAATATAATTATAAATAAAGAAGAATCATTCTTTGAATATTATGGTAATATTTTCGGTCGGGGTGTGGTCAAATCGAATAAATAATACTAAAAGAATGATTCCTTAAATGTATTCAAAAATGATACAGTAAACCATATCTTTTTTAGTAACATTTGTTACAAATTATGCAATATCATTGCTCCATACCATTCTTATTGGTATGTAGAAAAGAATAATGACTCCCGTAAACTAATGACCGGGGGTCATTTTTCGACGCAAATTATGCCCCCTTGCTGTAGAATAATTGGATTTTGCTGAAGAAAATACATTATTAATGTTAAACATGAAGAGAAATGACCCTGTAGAAAAATGGCCCCGATGTAAACAAGAATAGAAATAGGTTACCCCGTATCAAAGATATCTGACTTTGAAATGACTTGAACTTTCCACCTATCCAGCTTATTTTGAAGTTATAAACACCGAACTTGGTCAGAAATCGCTGTATATAGTTTTTCATATCCTTAGCTAACACACCCAGATACACTTTTATTGCCACAAATTGATTGTTAACAGTAACGTCTCTTCTCTCGTCGACATATAAAAGGAAATGATGCTGCACTTGTGTAGAAGTCTGCTGAACTATGCTTGATACTTTACCATGATTATTCTTAAAAACATTTAATAGCTTTAATCATTATTTAAAAACGATTTTGATTAAAGCTATACACGCTATAATTTACGTCAATTTCCAATGACAGTGAAAACGCATGTGTTTGTCTACTTATAAAAGTTATCCTTAATCTGTAAATTACAATGGTGAATTCCATCTCGTTACGAAGATATAGATTTTTAATTGATTATTTTCCTGCCAGGAAAATATACCTTTTCATGAATATTGATAAAGGAAGAGCAAACCGACCACATTGCGCATGTCCGCAGAGAACTAGGTAGTCGTTATTGTTTGCCTAATTAAATATCCAACTTGATTTTTAATATGCTTAACAGTTGTTAATTTGAAATACATACATGTATAATGAGTAAAATACGTTTGTCATTCACGATACCCTTACTTCTGCATTAACACTTATAGGATCTATAAATAGCACATAGGGGGAAACACAGGTCTACGTCCTTTTTTTAAAGGCAGTATTTATATCTATTCACAGGCTTGTATTTTTTTCTTTTGTTTGTACTCGTATATCGGACAAATTTATGCTTTACTGAAAATACAAATGTATCCTTTCCTTTGTGAAACTATCACAATTATGAAGATGTTGACCCTTCACCAGTTTTGATATGATAGGCTAAATTTAGCTGTCGATATCACGTGATAGATTGATATTCACGAGGAGGCATTACTTTCCTGGCAGGAAAATTAATATTTTTTATTGTTTAATATTTGATATATTTGTTACGTGATTGAATTGAGCGTAATAATTGACAGCATAAAGTAAACTTTTATAAGTAATTTAACACATACATTTTCCCCTTTATTCAAAATTGACGCAAATTATAGCGTGTATAGCTTTAACAAAATTTATGCACAGCTTGCTAAACTTTATTTTATGGCTATTTTACAATTGCATCGGCAACAAATTGTCAGGTCTACACCTTTTTTTTGTTTAAAAGTCCGTGCAGGTGGTTGCTACTATCGCAAAGCCATTCCGTAATTAAAAAAAGAAAACAACAGAAAAACAAATTCATACACAATGGGTAAATAAGTTAACATTCTCTTTCAGAGGAAATTGTGCAATATTTCACGAACAATAATTATGAAAGAATAATAATTATTGTTGTACATGTAATGATATAAGCAGTATTTATGTGTGAATGAATTGTCAATCGAAGAATGATATATATTTTTCGCGAAAAAGACTGAGGAGGCAGGTAATGTAGGGATATGAATACTTCTTATTTACATTATTCGGGGAAAGTGAATTATTTTTTTAAAATCATCGTACGTTAGTTTTGTTTTCTTCTACGTAATACCTATACATCGATATTTTAAATATTTGTTGTAATGTTGTATTTGTTATCATACGTGTACATAGACTTTATTTTTTTAGAGCAATTGTGTAAAGAGTACCTGACTATAGTAAATATTGAATAGACGATAAACACTGATCGAATATAGTAAAATGAGGTTATTTTTTAAAGCACAAATAAGGGGTTCTGGCTGATTTTAGGGGTTTATATCCCCCTTGATTTTGATCACATGCGTTAAGCAGAGGAACTTTTTAAATATTTATAACAGGCATCCAAGGGCTTCTATTATATCTAAATGTGTCCATTTACATGTAACTCACTAGAACTTGTCAATTTTCTTACTTATTATAACAATAGTGTTGTGAAAGGTGGGCCGTTACCTCCCCATTCTTTATAGTGAATATCAAACGAATTACAGGGCAGTGCAGGAGACCTATAGAACTATTATTTCTAGGTCTCAAATTTAGGCTATACGGGTACCACTAGGTGGTTCCGAGGGGTTTATATCTCCCTTGATTTTGATCACAAGACGCATTTATATTTCTTATCTTTACTGCCTCCGAAGTTGGGAATGCTCCTACAAATTACACAATGTATTGATGCATTAATCATCTTGATATTAATAAAAGTATGCCGATGGTAAACTAAATTATAATGTTCTGTTCGAGTACTGTCAGTACTTTGATGATTTTCCTTATTGGCCCTTAGCCTCTACTGGCTTAATTGCTGCTGTTAGTGACTGCTAACTTCATAATGGTTATAATGTCTAACAATGGAGTAAACTTTTCATAATTTTGGTTTCATCATTAATTCTAAATGATGCACTTTCATACACAGTAGTCAATGCAAGTATAATAAAATTATTCATGAACAATATCGAGTCTACTTTCTCATCGCCAATAGACAGAATATTGTTTTATAGTGTCTTGTATCACGAAAAAATCTCGTTAAGATGACAACCATACGCCGATACAATACGTCAGAATCTTGTAATAACGAAAGGATTTTTATTTTCTAGGATATACCCCTTCTTTCACTTTAAGTTTATTTGAATATGAATCATAATTTCTGTTACTTTCTGTAAACTGCAGTTAAAATTAAAATATTATAAAGACTATTTTACAAATAATAAAAATTATACTGAAAAACTTTAATCTATATGTATAAGTGGGTCATTATTCTATGCGGGTCAGAGTGTGTTCATTTTGAAAATGACACATATTCTTCAGGCAAAGGGTCATTTTTCTACGCAAAAAAAGACCCCGGTCACTATTCTCGGGGTTCATTATTCTGCTTTATACCGGCGAACTCTTCTTTGACAAAGCAACACTTTTTATCAAATTATAAAGTAAAAGAGTAAAAAAAATTACTCGTACAATTAAAAACAACGCAAAAAACGAAGCCAGGAGAAATGTTACGACCTCTGTAAAAATAAAAGTCACAGAGCGATTAGAAATTTGAAATTAAAGCAATTGGAAACAGAGATACAGAGGAACAATAGAAACAGTAGCGCATAGATATCAGAATATAGTAGCACATCGAACATTACAGAGACAAGCAGGTGTTTAATTTCAATGTGGTTGAACTATACACGAAATAGGTGCAGGTCTGTAGCTTCCTGTCTGAAAAAAAGATTGGATGAACGACCTGGGAACTACAGAGTATCCCATAGTTTAAAAAACCGCAATTTACGACACACAAGAAATACATGTAGCTCTACATGTACTATTGAAGTGTTTAATCTTATTTCCGAACACATTCTGTACAAATATTTGTTTCAAAACAAAAAAAACTCTCACATTTTACTACAGATATCATTAACAAACTTGCCTCTGACAGTCTTTTAAACACCATCACCAGCCCCGTAAAGTAAAGTGGTGCAATTTGTTTACATGTTAAAATGGTGACTCTCGGTCTCGACGCAAATTTAACAAATTTTATTTTCCGAGGTCGTTTAGCGTGTTTGGGAGAAAGAGGCAAGTATAGAGACGATACCAGTTGTAACATACCTGATGAATGTAATGGTAATATTTTCCCCACAGGACTTGTGTGTAATTAAGAATATAATCAGTTCAAAACTAGCGCAACTTTTGTGCGCCGTAAATTGCAGTTTTTTGGGAGTTGATTTTAATCAACTCTCCTATGCAGTTACTCAGACAAACCGAAAGTGAAACAGTGTTTGGACCTCAGCACAAATCATTGCTGCTGACAAGACTTAGGTCTTGAAAATAATTAATAAAGAACTATATATGATATTAGTCAAATTTGGCCCCCAAAATTCGCTATTTTTAAAATGATTCAGGTTCATTACTTTGTTGTTATTTTATAAAAGAGTTGACATGAATTATGTTTTTCACCAATTTATTTGATTTATATGCACTCACTATCAGTATATGACGTCAGAAGTGATGCTTTTTTATAATTCAATCAAAATTAATCAAAAATCGACATTTTTCTTATCTTTTTTCGAATGGGAAATATAGAGCAACTCTTTGAACAAGAACGAACTTTTTGCCACTTATAAGTATTGGAGAGATACATCTTTGGTGTAAATATTTTGTTTGTTCAAGCAGTCGCTCGATGTTTCCTTAAAGAAAAACTTCCTCAAATCAAGCCGTTTTATGCTAAAAATGAGAAAATGGCGGGAAAAGGTAAACTTTATGATGTCATATTTTTAAATTGTGGGCATTAAAATCAAAATGAAAATTATGATAAAACTTTAAATGTATATTTGTACAAATAAAACAAAGAATTACAGTAAAATGGCAATGTTCATTTTAGGGGGCCATTTTAGGCTCAAACCATATATGAATTATAGTAGCTAGTCCTTTGATGTAATGTATGCTAAAGCACTGTTTTTCAAGGAAACTTATTTATAAATACCTTGAAAAATAGTCAGATTTTAAATGGTACGAACAATTTAAATATTTTTTGTAGTCGTATGTACTCCTATGCCAGAGTCCAGTATAGTATTGTTCAACTCGACGCTCGGCTGTCTCCGTAAATCCTTGTCGGAGATTTACGGTGTCAGCCAAGCGTTTGGTTGAACGAGACTAGAGTATCCATACAATTTTCGAGAAATATTTCAATTACTGATACATAGTTTGATTGAATTAATTTTATCTTTAAATATTATTTAACATGATTCATATGGGGGTTTCTCGACATTCTTGTCGAAAAAGTCCAAAAATTAATATTATAAAAATGTGCGTAATTCAAATTAGAAACTACATGTAATTGTCATGCAAAATAACATATCATTGATTTTAAAATAAATAAACATCAACAAAATCAACTCCCGTCAGTTCTTCAGTACTTTGATTTCTGTTGGAGGCACGGAAGCACTTAGGTCGTCCATCTGCATTTTTTCAGACCGGGAGCTGGACCTGCAGCTATACACGAAACGTCGGTGACATTGAGTTTGCGATTTTGATCGGGATTTGTAGGGAAAGTCAGACGTTAACTATAACTGAGTGTTTTTTGCGAATTGCGAATGTAGAATTTTCAGTGTCGCATTTTACGATGTCGGCATGCCCTAACGTGAATCCTAAGCCATAAGATAATCACCTATGTTATATTATATAAATAGTGCCTGTTTGGGAGGGTAACAGTTGAAATTGACACCCCGAGAAAACCATTGTCAACCGACGCGAAGCGGAGGTTGACAATGGTTTTTTAGGGGTGTCAATTTCAACTGTTATCCTCCCAAACAGGCACTATTTATTTTATTGAGAAAACTTTACTGCTTTTATAAAGGAATAACGTGAATTCTACAGCGAACCGTACGTGTATAATTTTCGCGCATGTAACAATTTGTAATTTCACCCGTTGCTAAGTGCGTTGCTAACGCTGAAGGTAATAGAACGGATTATGAACTGCGTCTTAACCAATCAGATATCAGTATTTAACATGAAAGTATAACAATATAAAATGACTTTTCTCTTTAATTGTAGATTTCATCATGAACAATACAACATTGACTTTATCAGCACAGTCCGGCTCTGTCTCAACCATGTTAAGTTCACTTTTAATATTAACCGGATGTGTAGTCGCAATCATGAATATAACGGTATTGTACGCGGCGTTGCAGATCTCGTTGTTCCAAAAATGTGCTCACCATAACCTTGTTCTTGGATTAACATTTGCAGACACGTGTGGAGCTCTTGGTCTCGTTTCAACTGGAGTTCGCTTTTTATCGCCAAAATTATCCACCAATATTCCGTTATGTATAACGACAGTTGTTCTCTATGAGGTCGGTATGTTTACGTCATTCGGCCAAACGTTCATGATTTGTTTAAATCGATATCTTCTCATGTCCAAAAAAGACTGGAATTCGAAATTATTTCAGGGCAAATGTCGATACTTGCTGTATGCTTTACACTGGGCTACCGGTATTTTAATCACCACTGTATTCTTTGAAAGTGAAAGTATGCACAATAACAGAAAGGTCTGTAACGTTTACATTTTGTATGGAAGTCATTTCGAGTATTTTAGAATAACCTATTGTTCCAGTTGTATAGGTATAGTAACTATGACGGTCATATTTTATATCAAAACCCTGTTTGCCATACGGCGGTCTTTCAACAGTGTATTCCCAAGGGACCACGAGCAATCGGAAGTGACAGGCCAGGAAATTTCGACGTCAAACATGGAGCCTAGCAGTGTCATTAGTTCGCAGTCAAACAAAACTTTTCTTAGAAACCAGGAAAAGTTGATGAAGAAAACTACAAAGATCGTAGGAATTATTCTTGTTGCGCTTATTTGTTTGACCGGTCCTATGTTGCTAATTAATTTAGTGGACAGTGTTAGTCACTTAATTATTCTTGCAACTGCCTGCCTTGCATTGTTAAACTCTATGTTAAATCCTATCATTTACTGTGCTAATATTAGTGTTCTGAGAAAGAAAGTCAAATCAATGTTTCATCTTTAGATGTTTTAATATATTGTAATGATATTCTTATAAATAAACTCCCGATATCATTTTTCGACGTCGTTATGATTAAGTTTATAATATGACATGTTAAACTTGTATAAAATCTTAACTGTTGAGTTATATAGTGATGTTTTATTTTTAATGTATTGGGTAAAAAGTTAAATGTAGCTGTTTCATAAAACCATTCAGTTTTTGTAAATTTAAGATGAAACGATGAACTTAAATGTTGAATGCATTGTTACAAGACGACAAATCATAATTTCTTAGCTCATTAAAAGGTTCATCCCTTTAAAAAAAATTGTGGTCGTTGTTTTTTAAGTCACTATATAATAAAAACTCGTAAACAAGAACTCAATAATCCTAATATTTGGTATTTTATAAAATCGATGTAAATTACAGAAGATGATGCAAATGTAAACGTTTTGGTTATTGTAACTGTAACATACCTGTCGTTTTCCCCCACTTTTTTTTTGCAGAGTTAGACCTAACCATTAGGCACATAGCATCATAGTGGGTTCAGCCCCCCCCCCCCCCCCACTTTTTATCGCAGCAAAGATAATTGTTCCTAAATTTACCTTGAAAAGATGTGGGCATTTTGAGAAGTTGGAGTAATAAGTTTATTGACCTCCCCCCCCCCCCCACCGCACCCCACCCACGGATTAGAATTTTCATGATTCTGGGAATTATTTTTTTTTGCTTGTCAAGATTTCTGAGGACTAGTCTAGCCGCCCCCCCCCCCCCCACTTTCCAATTTGCTTCCGACGCCACCAGCTGGTGCCATGGAGGAGTGAGCATCCTCTGTTGACCGGTCACACTCGCCGTGTGCTCTTTGTCGTAATCGGGGAAAACGAAAAAATCCGTAGACAATTAGCTGAATAACTTGCTCCTTTTAAGATGAAGTAAGAAAATAAGGATATCAGATAGACAAGTGTTTTCTGTTTTCTTCAAGTTGAAAATTGTAGACGAATATAATATATCCTCTTCAAGAAAGACAATTAGCTGAATAAGTATCTCCTTTTAAGAACATAATCAAAATATTCAAGATGAAGTAAGAAAACAAGGATATCAGATAGACAAGTGTTTTCTGTTTTCTTCAAGTTGAAAATTGCAGACGAATATCCTCTACAAGAAAGACACAATTCAAAGAGATAAAATTGGATTATTTTAGTTATCGTATCATATACCAAATGGGGTAGAACTTACTTAGTTTTTGCAATGAATTAAGGGGCTTTTAAAGTCATTATATTAATTAAGACTGCATTGATCTTTAGAGATGAGCTCGATATAAAAATATGAGACAATACTCATGTTTCAAAGGCAAAATATATAGATGAATTTGTATCATAATAGCTAACCAAATTATATCTTGAAATTGTAATTACATTGTAGATCTGATTGTTAATTTGTTGACCACTCAGATTTATTAAAGTTCGACGGCATGTGTTTCAAAATTATTTTTATGCTATTCAAACCTAGTGTGCCTTAGTGTGACCACACAGATCCTTGCAAAACTTTTATATTGCATCTTTGTAAATGAAACCCGATCAGGCAAATGCTTTTAAAGGGACTTGGACACGATTTGACTTAAAATTTTCAAATTTTATTTTTCCATTTTCAATGTTTATACTGTTAAATATAGAAGTTTATAATGCTATGTCAAAATTTGAGAGTCAAATATCAAGTTATAAGCAAGTTACAGAGTTCATAATTCTTTGTTTTGTAAACAAAGCTCGAATATAGTCATTTTTACATATGTGTTGTATTGGTGTAAGTTTCAATCAAATGTATCTTTCTTTTGTTTATAATGGTATTTATGAAGATACTGAATTAGTTTAAATTGTTTTTACATGTCATTTTGTCTAAAAAATGGTAATTCTCTACAATACATTTTTTTGTAAACAACTATAAGACTCGAGCTTTGTTTACATTACAACCAATTCTCACCTCTGTATCTCACTCGTAACTTGACTTTAACATTCAATATTTTGGTCAATCATGTAAAATGCACCAGTAAACCATTTTATACATAACAAATAAAAATAAAAATTTTGATCTCAAATCGTGTCCAAGTCCCTTTAAAAGTTAAACAAGTATTGAAAGCTTCTTGGTCTAGAACACAAAATACTTTTTTTGTTCAAATCCATTTTTGGGGAGTTGATTTAAATTGATATCGACAAAATCAACTCCTGTCAGTTTTTCAGTACTTTGATTTATCAAAGAACTCATCTTTTTATGTCGTTTTGTGAAAAACTAATTTTTAATTTAAAAATATCCTTAGTATGATATCCTGTTGGAATATTGTTTTTACTCACCTTATTGTTCACTGTGGTTATGATTAACTTTTTTCTTCAAATCATGGATACTGACCGTATGGAAACCGTGTGGTGATGGATTTTTTTTTTTAATTTAGCTATTTCTGTATAATTATAAAAACAAATGCCAGAGTTTGCAATAACAGTCAAATATCGCTTGATTCTCTGTGACATGTACATCTGATCGCCCGAGTGGACATATGCTAGTATTATAGATAAAAGAAGGATGTTTTTTTATCCATTACAAAACATGACACCTACAGAATGTATCTCATTACACACCCAGACCGAATACATATAGATTATTATGACTTACCCTCTCTCACTCTGATCAGTTATAATTGTTTTTACAATTTCGCCTTCGGGTATTTATTAGCTTAAGTCACTAACTTATAAATGTTGTTTGACAAGTATGTTCAATAAGCAAATATCAATATTTTGTGTATTTGCGATATGAGATATTCCAGATGAGTAAAGTCAGGTAAACATTTCTGAATTTCCAAAGATTAGTATATATACAACATTAATATTTATAAATAGCGAACGACGTTATGGTATAGATTCAATTCCGATCCGATTCTATATATTATAGTATACATAAATAACATACATTTTACTTTGTGTAATTAGACATAGCATGAATTACGAATTATTAGAAAATACATAAAAATATCGGCATCTAAACAGCCACTTAACAGACTGTTGTGGGGGCTGGATGGTCAAGAAATTAACCACCTAGTCTAGTAACTTTAACATTTTCAAACATTATTTGTTTAGCTATTACTGGACTTTGACCCGTGCGTGCACGGGTTGACATTGCATATGATAAAGGACATTTACGAGATAGATACATCGACACACCGTATTGTTGACATTTACATGTACATAACCTAGCTTTTTAGCCTACGATAATGCTATTAATTTACCTACACTCTGCGTAGTTAGAATAATTTAACCGCGTCTCGGAACAGGAATTAACCACAGTTGAAATGCTTCCCATATACCCGTAATATAGCAAAAAATTGCAAAATCACTCCGAAACAATTTTGGAGAAAATCAATAAAGCTGCATTGAAAATAACAGTCAAATTATTTATAACAAACCATTTGGAGGCTGTTAATACCTTTCACCCAAAAATTTAATTCATCCCAAACAAAAATTTTTCTTAAGAAATCATATCAAAATCACTTAAAAATCATATCCAACTCACAAATTCATGATTTTGTTCTATGATTTAGACATGATCCATTAAATGAATCATACCCAAATCATAAGTGACAAATAAGGAAGTATGATCCTGATGTGGTTTGTTTCTTGGTTTTGAGTCTGCTATGATTTTCTTGTGATTCTGGTATGTGCTATTATCTTAGAAGGCAACAGAGCATGCGTTTGAAATGATTCGTTAATTGCCAGATAAACTGACCACTAAGAATTAAGATTTCTGCATAACAGGAAGTTGAGTTGCAAATTTTGAATGTTCATCTTGGAGCCTAAATGTGATGTACATGTTAGGAAAATTTGTTATTGTTGGGCATCTTGCTCTATCTTGGCTTATTTATAAAGTGAATTTATGGAAGTATTTTGGGGGAATATATTCTTATTCACTTGAGGTAAATAATATTTTATAAAGACTAATTTACAATACACTATCAAGTGATTTATTAAGTGAAGCAAGCAACTAATGCATGGATGTACATGTATCATTAGTTCAGACCGGGAGCTACAGACCTGCAGCTAGGTTTTGAAATGCATACATGATATTTTAATTTGAACAATCCATGTAATAATTGCTAGAAGAGTTTGAAATAACAGTATAATCATCATCTAAATTATCGAAGACTTTGATCCTGCGTTCTAATTCAGATTATATTGGCTTAACGATACAGTACATGAGACATTTATGTATACTATTTTTCATATTTGGTAATTGTCAAATGAATGTATTTCAAAAATTAAAAGTATATAATTGTCTGTTGCAAAATATTAATTAAGTGGTCATTTTTTTCTTTAAGAAATTATTGTATAATTGTCCTTTAACAGGTCATATAAGGATCATGGTTTTGATATGAGTTGTTAGTTACAACAGATCATACCAGGACCATGGTTTTGATACGAGTTGTTAGTCACAACAGATCATACCAGGACCATGGTTTTGATACGAGTTGTTAGTCACAACAGATCATACCAGAACCATGGTTTTGATATGAGTTGTTAGTTACAATAGATCATACCTGGACCATGGTTTTCTTGCAATTTGTTTAGTTTAACAGATCACCCGAGAATCATGATCCATTAACTCATTTGCATGTGAAATTTTCCTATACCGAAATCATCTCAAAACCATGATTTACACACAAGCCATTGATATGATCCCGTAGGCTATTTTTTCTGTTTGGGATATTAATGAAGAATCATGGACTGGAAGAATTCAACACTTTTTCACCAACGTTTTTACTCGCTTCGAATTTACACACCACGTAGACATTCGGCACTTTCGGAATTTTTCATTTGAAATGCACTGAGTTATCTCCCGTATTTCCTTTGATGAACAGAATATGACAAATTTTCAGTGAATATTAACACGTATTTGTAATATCGTTTCTGACTTTATCCACACAATGTGATATTGTAGAAATATAAACTAAAGAGCACGCCAGTATTTAGCGTGAATGTAATGCGCATTCGCAAGATTGTAAAATCCAAAAAAATCGAGATGAATTCCGGATTTTCTAAAGGAATTTTCGTCGATTATTAATTAGCGAAGCTTGATTGAGAAAAAACAAAAAACAAATTGGTAATCTTCAAGTACCAATGATGTTTTAAATATATAAAACAAAAGACAGTACTCTTCTGATTTCTCGGTATTAAAGCCCCAAAATTCGAGTCTATTATTTTGATATACATGTAGTAGTATAGATAAACCATTATTTAATACTAACAAATCTTTACATTGTATGTTTAAATTATTTAAATTTGGGTATTTTCCTAAGTTTTATTCAGAGTTTTTCATCTGAAGAAGATTAATGGAGTCTAAAAATGTCCACGACCGTGGGTTCCTCTTATAGAGATTTCATGAGACAAAAGGTCGATTTAGTTATAACAGAAATTCAATCACGTACATACCCAAACAAAAATTTTTCTTAAGAAATCATATCAAAATCACTTAAAAATCATATCCAACTCACAAATTCATGATTTTGTTCTATGATTTAGACATGATCCATTAAATGAATCATACCCAAATCATAAGTGACAAATAAGGAAGTATGATCCTGATGTGGTTTGTTTCTTGGTTTTGAGTCTGCTATGATTTTCTTGTGATTCTGGTATGTGCTATTATCTTAGAAGGCAACAGAGCATGCGTTTGAAATGATTCGTTAATTGCCAGATAAACTGACCACTAAGAATTAAGATTTCTGCATAACAGGAAGTTGAGTTGCAAATTTTGAATGTTCATCTTGGAGCCTAAATGTGATGTACATGTTAGGAAAATTTGTTATTGTTGGGCATCTTGCTCTATCTTGGCTTATTTATAAAGTGAATTTATGGAAGTATTTTGGGGGAATATATTCTTATTCACTTGAGGTAAATAATATTTTATAAAGACTAATTTACAATACACTATCAAGTGATTTATTAAGTGAAGCAAGCAACTAATGCATGGATGTACATGTATCATTAGTTCAGACCGGGAGCTACAGACCTGCAGCTAGGTTTTGAAATGCATACATGATATTTTAATTTGAACAATCCATGTAATAATTGCTAGAAGAGTTTGAAATAACAGTATAATCATCATCTAAATTATCGAAGACTTTGATCCTGCGTTCTAATTCAGATTATATTGGCTTAACGATACAGTACATGAGACATTTATGTATACTATTTTTCATATTTGGTAATTGTCAAATGAATGTATTTCAAAAATTAAAAGTATATAATTGTCTGTTGCAAAATATTAATTAAGTGGTCATTTTTTTCTTTAAGAAATTATTGTATAATTGTCCTTTAACAGGTCATATAAGGATCATGGTTTTGATATGAGTTGTTAGTTACAACAGATCATACCAGGACCATGGTTTTGATACGAGTTGTTAGTCACAACAGATCATACCAGGACCATGGTTTTGATACGAGTTGTTAGTCACAACAGATCATATCAGAACCATGGTTTTGATATGAGTTGTTAGTTACAATAGATCATACCTGGACCATGGTTTTCTTGCAATTTGTTTAGTTTAACAGATCACCCGAGAATCATGATCCATTAACTCATTTGCATGTGAAATTTTCCTATACCGAAATCATCTCAAAACCATGATTTACACACAAGCCATTGATATGATCCCGTAGGCTATTTTTTCTGTTTGGGTATATTTACTATTTCACGTGCTTAGCAACTTGTATTTCAACAACATAATCAGTATCTGAAACTAATCCCCGAGATTAAATTTAAGAGCTACAGGAATAAACGATATATATCCCCATGATACATATAGATTACGTCGCAGTAAAAAACAAGAGGCCCATGGGCCACATCGCTCATCTGAGGAACAATAGGTATGATAAAATCAGCTTAATGGAGTCATAATACAAACTATCTGGACAATGTACAATAATACATGTAGATCCTGTATAAATAAAATCCATTTTCCCCTGGATATTCTTATGTTTATAATCATTAGTCCCTTTTCTAACAGGATGATTTTATAGTCATATCATAATATGTTGAGTATTGCAGTTCTCAAAAAGATCCTTAACAATAGTTTATATATGGGATATAAACGTACATCAACCTCTGAACCTTCTCGTGAGGCCAAAGAATTGTCCTGGGGCCAAAGTCTTAACAATTATAAAGAATCATCTAGCTGATTAGTTTCTGAGAAGATTTTTAAAGATTTACCCTATATATTCCTTTGTTAAGCTTTGACCCCCCATTGTGGCCCCACCCTACCTCTGGGGTTCATGATTTTCAGAACTTTGAATCTACACTACCTGAGGATGCTTCCACACAAGTTTCAGCTCTCCTGGCTGATTAGTTTCTGAGAAGAAGATTTTTAAAGATTTACTCTATATAATCATATGTTAAACTTCGACCCCCATTGTGGCCCCACCCTACCCCCAGGGGTTATTATTTTCACGACTTTAAAACAACTTTGAATCTACACTACCTGAGGATGCTTCCACACAAGTTTCAGCTTTGCCGGCTAATTAGTTTATGAGAAGAAGATTTTTAAAGATTTACTCTATATTCCTTCGTTAAACTTCGATCCCCCATTGTGGCCCCATCCTACCCCCGGAGGTCATGATTTTCACAACTTTGAATCTACACTACCTGAGGATGCTTCCACACAAGTGTCAGCTTTCCTGGCCGATTAGTTTCTGAGAATAATATTTTTAAAGATTAACTCTATATATATTCCTATGTTTAACTTTGATCTCCCATTGTGGCCCCACCCTACCCCCGGGGGTCATGATTTTCACAAATTTGAATCTACATTACCTGATGATGCTTTCACACAAGTTTTAGCTTTCCTGGCTGATTAGTTTCTGAGAAGAAGATTTTTAAAGATTTACTCTATATATTCATTTGTTAAACTTCGGCCCCCCATTGTGGCCCCACCCTAAGGTGAGCGAAAAAGGTTAAGTTTACAATACAATAAGTTGTTAAAGTTGGTTTCTGGAAGAACAGACTTTGAAAATTTTCTTAATAAATATTGACAATTTTTTTACTTTTTTAATCTTTAGTTTTTAAGATCTGTGTACAAACATAGAAGTGTGAGCAAATCTCTTTTAAATTATCTTGCTTATAATTCGAAGCTTAACACTTAGATATGGTTAGTAAATTGAAATTGTAAACAATTAAACACAAGAAACATGCACTACATGTATAACAAATAAAGAACACAATTTATTTTTTCGAAATGAATCATATATATACATGTATATACCTACATATTTCCTTCAGCAATATCAAACTCTATTTAAACTGAATAAACTCGAGAAAATGCCGAGCATCTCAACAAAACCTATTGCATTACGCAAAAGATAATGCCGAATTACCGATAGAATGAATTGTATTTCAGTAGGCACCTACCCCTACATCAGATTTTGCTTAATTTGCGCAGGTAAACAGTTAACTGTTTGATTTACCGAAGTCTCTGTTTGATTTAATACGTAAAAATCACGAAATACAGACGATAGTTTCCAGGTCACAAAGCATAAATAATGAAAACGAAACGAAAATCAGAACAAGCGAACACCAACGTCATGTGTGAAAACTGTCAACGCATTGAAATATTTAGCCTCAATTTACTTCACAAAATCGGCACCAATATATTTTGCATGTTTCAAAATTTCCCTTCATACGCGAACTGTTGCACAACAAGCAAATTCATCATAGTCAGATCGACCCTTTTTCGTATAATGTCATGGCTGCTTTAAACAAAGAACCTCGTTTTAGAAGTATGGAATACGAGGCTAGGTAAAATGGGTATGCAAACCCGGGCCGTGGCAAAATAAAAGCCGGGGCAGATCGGCAATCGTCAATTCCAAATACGCATTATTTTGCAGCAATATTTACAGCGAATACAAATATACTAGTCAATCAAATATCCTGAAATTTTAATGAGATTGGCAGATTAATAATTGCCAATCTTTTGTTTTGCCCTGGCCAAGTCTTACCTACCCATTTTACCGGATGCCGAGCCCGAAGCTATTAAACTGATTGAAACACGCCTTTCCTTTATTATTGTTTTCGTAATAAGCCAGATTTGAAACAGAATTACCACTTAATTTTTGCAATTCATATTTTCCTTCCCATAAGGATAATATATGCTAAACTACGTTGAATTTGCCTCGGTAGTTCTTGAGAAGAAGATTTTTAAAAATGCACCCCCCTTTTTCTACAATTTCAAGGTTTTCTCCGCTTTGAAAACAGATCGGACTTTTATTTTCGCCCTCCCATAAAGATGCTTTGTGCCAAATTTGGTTGAAATTGGATAAGCGGTTTTAGAGAAGAAGTTCAAAATGTAAAAAGTTTACGGACAGACGGACGACGGACAAAATGTGATCAGAATAGCTCACTTGAGCTTTCAGCTCAGGTGAGCTAAAAAAGCAATCCCAGACAAGAATGTACATGTAAACCAAAAGTAGTCATCGGTATTGCTCTTGTAAATGATAAAAGCTGATTTTCACAATCCTTGGACTTAATTCGCCAACATTTATAATTTTCTATATCGCTAAAATGATATTACAATAGCATTGATATATATTGTTCTTGGCTATATACATTTTATTCTCAATTCTTATTGATAGAGCTAGTGCACAACATTTATACATTAACTTGTACACATCGTCATCAAATAATCCTTTTGTTTTATATTTAACCACCTTGATTCTTTCATATTTCTTATTTTCAGATAATTATGATACATGTTTATACAATGTATGTTGCAAATGTTTAAGGTTATGGTAGGGGTATAAACTTTTAGGATTATCTACAATTGTCATGTACTAGTATTTGTTATTATATAACATTGATCAAATTTTTTATCTTTTATTGCTTAAAACAGTGAATTATACCTTTCTAGGTGGCTTCAAAGGCCTACTGTTAGCAAGATTTGCAATTGTTCTCCCCATTTAACCGCGTTTGGCATGAAAACTGTTACCAATAGCATCTAATTAAAAACGCCATGTTGCTTTTTACGTACACAGCGATGTGTGTTCATGTATGAAATATGACAGTTGGTGACTATGACATCAGGAACCCTGATAGTATAAACAATTCTGATTTTTACATTAAAAAAACCCATCTGACTTTAAGTTAAAATCGATATTGATAAAATCTCAGATGGATTATTCATTTACAAAAAAAATGTAACCAGGATACTGGCTTTAGAGTTTACCCATTCCTTAATTTCCTATAATTATCCTTGTTTTGAATGAAAAACTACGACATTGCATTACATGCGATAGCAAGAAAATTAATACTCTGTGATATACCGTATAACTATAATTGACAACTGAGCCTTCTTACTAAGATTAAAAAAACGTAAATGATGCATATTTTATTCTTCATCTAAATAACAAAGATGAAAGATAAATGAATTTGAATGTACTTATTTGACCTTTTTGAGAAATTTTTAAGCAGCTTTTGATAAGCATTGGCAAACCTACACACTTTGGTAATAAAATGTGTAGGAATTCTGAAATATTCTTATTAATCACAAAGTCGGGGTTCATGCGTCACCGTGATTGTTCTTAAACGAAAAGAAAACGATAAAGAATAATTTCTTTTGGACCCAAAGCAGTATGTTTGAACGAAATGTAAAAAGCTAATTTGGTTTAAGCTGGCCTCAACAAGCTTCATGTATCGAGAGGTCTCAAATGTTTTGAATATGTATGGTATTGCATACATATAGTCGTACATGTTATACACAAATCAAGCCGGTTTATATACACTATTTGAAGGTTCCTTTCCAACATTTTTACAATACATATATTATCTTCATCAATACAACTTACGTTACCGCTCGAAGGCATTTTTTAATAACAGTGATAGATAACTTGGGATGCAATTCTACTTTACATAATGAATATTCATGATTCCCATTGGAACACTTTTGTACAAGAAAAACAAATTACTTGATGAACTGAAACGCCTTATCTGTTCATCAGTATATTTTTCATTTATTTCACGTTAGTACACAGGAAATCAGCAGAATATTGATTGACTTTTTATATGGAAAAAAAAATAATGAAGACCTAGTTGAAGCATAAAGATCAAATTTTAAAAAAAAAAAACGTGTGAAAAAATAGCTTGTAGTGAGTAATCAGTTATAAAGGTAACTCGGGCATGTCGTTTTCAACACAGGTTTTAATATGACTACATGTGTTATTATGGCCATTTTTGTAAGTCATGGTATCATGCATTTTAACAATGATTATAATGTACAAATTTAACTATACTAATGAAACAGTTTCCGGTCTCTTGCGTGACGAGAAACATGTACCTATTTATAAAAAATTTAGTTATGCTTTAAAGTGCAAATAATGATTGAAATGTATATTTGTACAAGTCGATTTGATAATTTGAGACAAGGAATGCATTTACTATTAGAGAATGATAAAAATCAAGGCAAAGCAGTTAGTTTTCTTACCTTTTTATTGAACTTCAGGTGCATCATAACAATGTTTTTGTCGCTATAACCGTCTGCTTGTCCTTCTACCCCTCAATCTTTCTGTCTACAAAGTTCATTTGATTAATACTTGTTCAGATAATTCTTTCAAGATAGAAGAATGACACTCAAATGCATATTTCATATTCCATTATTAATACTCTTTCAAATATACTAAGAAAGATATAAAATTTCATTTTCTGAAATTTTTATTACGCAATATATATATATATATATATATATATATATATATATATATATATATATATATATATATATATATATATATATATATATATATATATATATATATATATATATTCACATATATTCACCTGTTTAAGATTGCAGTGAATTTTTGATTGGAACAAGCATTCAATCTCGCCTTATGGGAAGTTCATTGAACTATCGATAAATAATGGGAAGACAGCAATGATCGAAATGATGATACAATCTCTCAAAAAATAGAGTTTGGCATAATCAAACGAAAGAAGTTCGTAGACATTAATGATCGCCTAAGTACTAATTGAGTACTGGGAAGAATGCATAGACTAGTAAAAGTAAATTAACGATAATGAAAATTGAAAAATGCAGTGTCCCTAGTCTCATATTTTCATTAGGATCGAATATCTGTGATGTACTCACGTACATATTGCATTGAGTACGAACTCCACTTGCAAGAGCTGACCACACCCTTTCAAGTCGCTTACGTCTGACAAAAAATGTTTTCCGTTCTTAGTAACGTTTTGATCTTAATAAATAATAATTAACAAACTTTTACTCTACTAGAAGATATAAAGCGCAAGCGCGGGAATATACACTTTACACATTAATGACACAATGCTACAGCGAAGTACATTGAAGCGTTTATTAATAGGGGTTAACTCCAGAAAAGTTTTGACTGACCTTTGTCCAATCAGATCGTAGCTGGGCGGAGTTGAGACATTACCGCACGTGACTTAATCTGAGAGAGAGAGAGAGAGTTGAGTAAATTATAAGTGGTGCCGATGAAGAAATAACCATTATAAGCTATAAAATGCTGAATCATATATATATATATATATATATATATATATATATATATATATATATATATATATATATATATATATATATATATATATAAGTACATGGCCCTCTTTTTGTATCAGCTGAGTGGAAAATGATAAAAATGATTTTTTTTTTCAACCAGTGAGTGGGTATTTAGGACGTCATATCTCATAGTTTCACTACAATTTTTATCACTGTCCCAAATGATAATTTCAGATAAAAGAGTGATGTGCAAAAAAAATCGAGGCGGGTGGTCACCTCCCCCGGTCACCTTCCCCCTCCAATTTAACTTCCCCGTTTAATGCATACATCATTTATTCATATAGACTTAGAACACAAACAGCTCCTTGTATACAAATCAATGTCTAAAGTATGCTACCAATCTGTCATTGTATAAAAATGTATGATATTAAAAAACACTAGTGTATGCATATATAAATAGTGCCTGTTTGGGAGGGTAACAGTTGAAATTGACACCCCGAGAAAACCATTGTCAACCGACGCGAAGCGGAGGTTGACAATGGTTTTCGAGGGGTGTCAATTTCAACTGTTATCCTCCCAAACAGGCACTATTTATTTTGTTATACTGAATGTCTTTTTTAAAAATTTTAAGAAAATTTTACTGCTTTTATATAGGAATAACGTGAATTCTACAGCGAACCGTACGCGCATAATTTTCGCGCATGTAACATTTTTTAATGTTACCCGTTGCCAAGTGCGTTGCTAACGCTGAGGGTAATAGTAAATATTATTAACTGCGTCTTAACCAATCAGATTTCAGTATTTAACATGAAAGTATAACAATAATAATTAGCATTTTTTAAACCAAAGTTATCATATCTAAAGTGTAGATCTGCCCGATGGTTAACTCGCCCTACACTTTCCGCCATCGCCGGTGTAAATTAGTCAAACCACGTTCCTAGGCACCCCGTTGTGGAGAATATTTTTTTTCAATCAAAACAGATATCGCATCAAATTGTTCCATTTTATTTATTAACTTTTTTGTATTAACCAAAGATGTTCCATCCAAGGTATGAATATCTGCCCGCGATACATGATGAACTCATCCTAGACTTTTCGCCATTACGTTAATTATTGAAATTCTTGGATACCCTGTTCTGGAAATTAGGTTCTAGTCCATTCATATAGCCAGCTGTTGCGCTTCTCTAGATCTATCAAAATAAAAATCGCGCAACTTTAAGAAACGAAATGCCTTATTTCGTTTATTCAACACTAGATGATACCTCGCGCAATCGCGGGAATTAACATTTAACACATTAATATGATATATGCTTAATATGTTGAACCATGTTTTTTGGTTCATTTTTTGTATATACTTCGTTCGAATTTTTCCTTTACTTATTCTTTAAAATTGAAATTAAAAAAAGATGCATTGTTGGATATTTAGAGGAGCGAGCAGGGATGAAAAATCTAAACTGAAATGAATAATATACACATATATGTGGCTTTAATTCTGTTTTTTGCAGCTGACTGAAAGAAAATAAACCTTTTTATTGTGTTCATTTCAAACCAGCAAATTGGTATTTAGTGTATTTTAGTAAAATTTCTACTACTGTCCCAAATAAGTACATGTATTTCAGATAAAAGACTGTTTTGAAAATTTTTTAAACAATATTAAGAGGTGGGGCACCCCCATTAAACTTCCCCGTTTCATGCATACATCATTTATCCATATAGACGTAGAATCTGTTCATTAAATAATGTTAACAAACTAATGTCAAAGTATACTACCAATCTGTCGTGGTATGAAAATGTATGAAATTAAAACACGCTA
Organism: Magallana gigas; assembly: GCF_963853765.1. Lineage (NCBI taxonomy): Eukaryota > Metazoa > Mollusca > Bivalvia > Ostreida > Ostreidae > Magallana > Magallana gigas. Next base: position 33,804,763 of record NC_088858.1, on the reverse strand, counting down.
GGTTATGCATATTTATTTGCATAATTTGAATTAAAGTTGTCAGATTCAAAGTATCTGCCCGATGGTTAACTCGCCCTAAACTTTTCGCCAATTATAGTCAACCCGTTTCTTGGCACCACGTTCTGATAAGTTCAATACTAAAATAGCATTAATTGTTCCATTTAATTTATTAACTTTTTGTATTAATTGAAGTCCGATCCAAGGTATTTGCCCGCGATGCATGATGAACTCGTTCTACACTTTTTGTTAATTAGGCAATCTGCGTTCTTGGTTACCCCGTTCTGGAAAGTTCTATCCCGCTCTCTCACCAGAGGTCGTGGTTCGCAAGCGACTGAGCATCAAAACTAAAATCATCCACTGAAGAAACGAATCGACTCATTTTATTCATTCAACATATGTCAAATCTTAACTTCTATGTATTTTCTAAATAGGCTCACAGTAAATATATTCACTCTTTACGTATTTATTCAATGTTATTTCATTACAAGTATATATTTTGATCGAAACTACGCCTGACTTGGATCCGCCAAAGGGTTTCCACCACCTTACTCTTATTTTTGCTATTTCGGGCTTGTTTATCGAAATTGAAAGTAGGTTTATGATTGATTTCACAATTATAACTTATCAGTTAAAATTCAATTATACCTTACGGACATAATCTCACATGTGTTGAAATACCATAGGTTTATTTAAGCAGTTGCTATAGTTTTTTAGTTTATTTGTAAAATGCCTTAATTTATAAGTACAGATTTGTCAAATCTTAACTTATATTTATAATCTATGTAAGTTCCTGATAAATATTTTCACTGTTTACGTAATCGTTCAATATTATTTCATTGCAAGGATGTACATGTATTTTAATGCGAACTCCCATAAACTTTGATCTGCTAAAGCGTGTCCGCCACCTTACTCTCAGTTTTGCTATTTCGAGCTGGTTTATCAAAAATGAAAGTAGGTTTTTAATTAATTTTACAATAATAACTTATCAGGTAAAATTCAACTATTAATAGCTTACGGAAACCATGTAACACATGCTGGAATACATGTACCAAAGGTGTAAGCAGTTACTCTGTTGCAGGCACTTTTTAGTTTGTAGGCAAAAAGTCTTAATCTACGATTATAGATTTTTATGGATAATTGATGGAGTGATTCAGAGGAAGATCTAAATATGAATAGAAGCTACTATATTTGGAGTTTCATTTTGGTTTTGTCGGTACGCGCATATGTAGCAAACATTGCAGAGGCCCTGCTAACACGAAATATGTTTATTTTCTTCAATATCATACCTGCATGAAACTTGAATAAAAGCATTTAAGAATAGCTAATAGACTGGTTCTTCGTTTGACACAATACACTGTACAACACAACACATTGTTTATAATAAATTGGAATGGCCATTTATAAGATTTAAATGACAAATTGAAAAATATTGCAAAAATGTCCGGAAAATATGTTATTGATGATTTATATCCCAGACCTCGGAAAAATCTAGCTGATTAACTTTGGGTGATGCCCTCGGGAAATATGATTGCTCTTATAATATGAGACCAACAAAATTAATCTCTGCTTCCTGAACTAATTGTAAGCCTAAGGGAAAGTGTGGTTAGAGGGAAAGAGTGTTAAATCTCGCAAAATTTTACAAAACGAGCCAATGTTATCCAAAATTAGTTCTACTTTGCTTTTCAGAAATAGAACGTTTCACTTTTTAAAGCTCAAGGCGGAACACCCTTGGCTTGATATGCAGATAGATAGAGTTATCATTCTTTGAATAAAATAAACTTAGTGTTTCATGTATTTCATCTCTCGTGTATATACTGTCAAAGTATAATTGCCTATATGTATCAAATTTCTTCTATTATCTCCATTGGCAATATGAATCGATAAATATTTTTTAAGTGCAAAACCAAATCAAGTCTTTGTCATGTTTTAAAAAACATTATATTTATGACATTTTAACATTATTGAATGAGAACATGAAATCATAAAAAAATGCTTTATTTCTCTTGATACGCAACAAAATAGTTGATACTATACATTACTTGCAGATCATGTTTCTACATTAGGCCCTAATTCAATTGTATATCGTAGATTGCAGCAGATGGCGGGAACCCAGTAAAAGTGTCATAAGGAGTGTGTGTCATTTGAAACCATAATAAAAATTTTAAAATGATCAGGGCTCGGATATACTCTGTTTATTAATAATTTTCCTTTCACGAACGATGCACATCTGCAAAAAATTGCTAAAAGCATATTCGTGTCCCCTTAATTTAAATCGACACTCGATGGCGAAATTACTATAGACACTAGTCTTGGTTTACTTGTTTCATTGTTTCGTAACTTTGGTGAATTGTGAAATATGATATAATTCTGTCACAGACTAGATTAGTATGTTTCTAGTTACAAGGTCCCTATGTGCGTGAATGTTCTGTAAATGGCGTATACATTCAGACATCATAATGTTTATAACCAGTACACCTATACAATACATGTATGACCATAAAGCGTATACTAGCATCCTTGAATGTTTGTCTCGACCATTTCCGGTAATAGAAAATATTTATTTTTCCAGACAAGAAATAATCGATCTTTTTTCCCCCTTGTTTTAAAACAGTTTTTAGATACTTTATCAAAGCAGAAGTTTTCTTTGTAGGTCCAATATGTGATTTAAGATTTTTTTTTATGTTAGTCACGTATTGAAAACAATATCATTAGCAAAATTAAAAATTGCTCTTTTTTATTCACGGAATTGATATCGATGAACAATTCTTATTTCGATTGTCAGAACTTTAAAAAAAAAAAAACGTCCTCCAAACCCTTTTAAAATGGCACAAATAAACTCACAATAAAATTGTCTCGGGTTTTTTTCTCATGGTTTGATTGGTTAATTATGTAAAACGATGGACAAATTTTCTTCGAGAAACAGTTGAAAAAAAATCGTGCTCGCCGAAATAATGAAACCTAATCAAGAAACATTTACACTGATATAAAAAAAACTCAGGCAGAATCTAAAATAGAATCACTAGTATCGTCAACCGCTGGGAGATGTGAAATAGCTTCCGGGACTTGGTCAGAGCGCTTTAATGTTAACAAAAACGATCCATATTTCACGTAGAAATGGAACTGACACATTGTTACACTCTGTCAACCTCATCTCACTTACTCTTTTGTTTCCAGTTCTATATAACTAGCTGAACAAGAGGCGGCATGATAACCATCGGCGAAGCGAAACACTCTGACCCAATCGTCTTAACTTAATGTAATAATTGTGTACATTGATTCGTTGTGGCAATACTTATTTTCCTCCTCGTTTATGTAATATCTAATTGAGTTTCCTGTTAAAGAATGTGTGTGTTTTACTGAAAGAAGGGGCACGATCTCCAATAAATTCCGCAACTATTTTTTTGAAGTGTAATTGGCAAAGGGAGAAAGAGAGAACGAGAGAGAGAGAAAGAAGGAGAGAGGGGCCTACAGAAAACAAACACTACTGGCTGCTTAGGTCGGGAAGATGCAATCGATAGATCGATTTCACAAGCTCCAACCTGGAACCTGCATACTATAGTTGGAGCATTTCCCAATTTCCCGCGTATTCTTCTTCGTTAAAACCGGTGTATGTAGTGAAATTGGACATTGCTACTGTCGGCAAGTTGTATATATATATAAAAGTTCAAGACCATCAAAAAGGGGGGCTTTTTGATGCGGAATTCGGCGGAACTTATCATAAGAGAAATAGAACCATCGAAGAACCGATAATCATCTGGTTGAAGTTTGGAAGTTTTGTGATCTAGATGTGATATCAATGAGGGAGTTTAGATGTTTTCTGATTGCTACCTACAGGGATTGATACTCGGACCAGCGGGGATTGCTCATCTGTTTAATTTGTCCGTGTTGTGGTAAGGAAAAAAAAGAAGAAATGTTTCTTGGACGGTAGTTTCTCAGAATCTCAAAAAGATCTATTTTTACATACATTTTTAATGGATTTATAACTGATCGTTAAAATGGGGTGCCGACTATCAAAAACTGAAAAAGAAGAGGAAACGAAGGATTTTGACAAATTGGAGGAAAAAACTTCAGTGCCTCAAGTTGATCCAAGACTACCGATTGATGCAAGGGAGGCCTTCAAGTTGAAGCAATCATGGAAAGGCATTAAACGGAAAATAGAAGAGACAGGTGTGGAAATGTTTATAAGGTACGGAATAAACTCATCTGTAAAATAGTCTTATCTTTCCAGAAAGTTAAGAAATGCATTAACGTGCAAGAGCTTTATATAAAAAATGAATTGTTTCTTTCAAAAACACCCATACTGATAGACAAAAAAATCGGAGCCCTTGTGTAACGGATTTTAATGTAATTTGTACCCCCTTGATATAATAGCAAAACTGACAACTTTTTGAAATTGATTGTAATTAGAAACATATGTTCACTGTAGAACGGAAACTGAAATAAACTTGCTGTTCGCGTGCCCGAAACCTACATGATTGTATCAAACCTGGCTGGAAGTCTGCCTCTTCGGTAATTAAAGGAAGTACTACACACAAAACGTGTCAAATTCGCTATCATCAAAATCGAACTGCAGATTCGCTAATGGGAATTCGTTGATTCTTATTCCTGTTACATGAGGCATTTTTGAGATTATCAGACATAGCTAGTACAGTATGCATGTATTTGAAAGACGATGAACTAGGAGGGGGGGGGGGGGGGCATAAAAAAAGCAACAAATGCTGGTAAGTCGAGCCAGGGTCACGTGCGCATAAGATAAATACGAAATATAGCTAATAGATTATCTGTATTGAATTCTTTTGTAGTGTTCATAGACTACTATATTGTGAGATTTGAATTTACTGGGACGTTTGAATACAACATGTAATTAGAACTGTAATAAGTTTTGTTTTACGCCAAAAAATTCAGCATTTAATTTCAACTAGCCAAAGAGACATTTGTCACATTAGTACTAGATACTTGACAAACTGATAGAAATTCACAGCTATTCTCGAAGAACTAAACCAGGCTTTGCCCGTTGCTATTAAGTTTAATTGTGTACTAAAGTTCCTTTGTTATTACCTGAAAGGACGTTCAATATGAGCAAACTGTGTCGAGAAAAAATCGTTTTCGTGCATTGATTTGAAACTACTCAGAAATACCCGATATTTATTTGCTCTTGAATTTATGATCACTTAATAGCGAGTGTGAACATGATGGGCAAAGCAAATTGTTACTGAATTTTGGGAGTTATATCATATTCATTGTTTCTGGAATGACTAGCATTTACTTAATTGTTCACTTGTCAAACAATTTGAGATAACCTTTATAACCGGACACACCAAACTGCATGGCTATGGTCAGTGTAAATGACCTTGAACTATTGACCACTTTGTTGAAGAGTATAAAGTACTAACTTTTATGACTGGAGATTTCAGAGATGATCGATACATTGAGAATCTTACACAATCAATTCACATTTTAATGCAGATATGATATTTTTTTAAAGAAAAAAATCCTTTAATTAGGATCCGCAATCACATTTAAAAAGCAAACGAAACTAAAACGAAACTCCATCGTGAATGACGTAACCGGTTGCCAGACCTTATTACAACTTATTACATAATTAAATGGTATTACTGATGATAAAAATCAAAAGACAGATTACGCAAGTCGTATTAACCTTTTTTTTTAATCATGCAACATACCAGAATTTGCACAAAAAGGAGACTGAGCTTCACGTACATGCATCAGTATCAGAGCTACGTTATTTCTATGCCTTTGGAGCATAATTGACCTTTAACAGAATTTTTTTTTTTAATTTCAGTTATAACTGTGGCGTGTTTTGTAAACCCCACTTCCAAATTGCGCAACTAAGAATGTTCTTGATGAATTTACTTTCGCGCCGTTTCATGAAAATTGACTGAGTTGTCAAAATTTAAACCAAAGCTGTTTATACGTGTTTACATTATAGTTTGTAAAAATCTCTTAAACTCTTCTGTCATGAATTTGCTTTGCTACTTGAAATCTTCAATCTGTTCAAAAAAATGTACTATGTCAGGAGGAACAGCTGGGACAAACATAAGCGATTCATACATCAACATCATTCAATGTTTGTTTTATACAGACGACATGCGCATACAACAACAAATTGTCAATAAAGATGGAGCAATCTGACTTGAATACAAAAGCTTTATTCATCGAAGTCATTAGCATGGCGCGACTTCTTTCATTGATATCTTCTTAATATTCATCCATTTGGTCCAACATGTGCCAAGAAAAAGGGGGTTTTCTTTTTCTAAAGGGATTGAGTCGTTGACGAAAACAAAGAGGGACAGAATATTCACCGAATTCTGTCGAGTAGCCATTATATCATTAAGGTCTTGTCACGGACAGAGTTCCCCAGTGAATAAATCTCTCCAATTTCTTATTTTATAACCGGGCTCATCTCCGAACGTCAATATGCTGAGGACCTGACCAAGTTTGGGCTAATTTACAGATACTGCGATGAACGCCTGGTTTTCGTCGTAAATTAGTATTGAATCCGGAGGATTATTTTATGGAGCGCTCCCCTTATGAATCTGATTTCGTCGATACATTAATTGGTCCACAATAATCAACAGCAAAGATCGTAAAATATGATGGGAAAACAGAAAATCCGATTAAATTATAGCTTAGATGGGAGATATCGACAGCTGTTGAAATAACTATAGTTCATGACAATACAAGCTTTGAATAATTTTTCAAGTTTGTAATGAAAAGCACTGAAAAGATCTAAGCAACCGTTTACGGTGTTACCTATACAGCTGTTAAGTATAAGTACATGCATTTTCTTTTGTACGTCTTTTATATAAAAAAAAATATATTCATAAAGCTACTGACAAAGCCGAATGGCGATCTAACCAGACTGAATCAGTTTGCCGGCTTATGAAAATACACACCCTTGATATAACGTAAAAACGTCTAATACTCAAACACCTATACTAGTAATTGTACCTTTGTAACCCTATGAAACCCTAAAGAATGCGTTTTACTGTCTACATATTCGGGCTTTGTCTGAATCGACCTTCATTTATCAGTAAAAAGTAAGAAACTGTGCGTTTATTTTGATAATCGAAATTGTCGATCTGTTCGAGGCAAAGAAGAAACAGCATATTTTTTTCATATACGAAAGGTTCCACGGTACACCTCGACCGATTGATGTAAGCGACGGAATCAGTCGAGTTTTCTCGAATGAAAGGCGGCTAACTATTGTCAGTCCATGGGACCCATTCAGTTCGTAATCTCGGTATAGCTAAAGTATAGATGGATCGCGAAATAATACATATATCAAGCTTCAAATGTATTTAAGATTAGAAACCGTTTGACTATATAAAAACTATCACTCTTTGCAAAAATATGCATAACCCATGCCATTAACATATTTTGTCTGCAATGCTGGCTGTCTCCATACCTTTATGAACCACCAAAGAAAGCCTTTTTTATTGATCAGAGACGTTTTAACAAAAGCTTGGAATTTTGGTGGGATGTACATATGTAATTACTAGTTTCCTCATCACAACAAAAAATGTAAAAATATAGTAATCTTCGTTCTGAAGTTCATAATTTATATAGTAAAAGCTCATCAATATTCATAGACTGTCAAAATCGAAAAGTTTTTTTTTTTCAAACGTGTGAAAAGTCCAAGCTTTTGTTAAACTGGCTCTTAACTAAGAGGTGTGTATTTTAATATATATATTTAACATATATGAAATCATTTCAGTTTCTGTTTTATTCATAAACTTCATTTTATCCAAGGCTTCAGGCTTGAATCTGCGATATAGTAATGACAGTATGTTATTGAAACTAAATGATTTGCGCATCAAGTTATCTACTAAGCATCTCATGTGTGAGAGAATAAACCAGGGAGTAATGTTTGCACAGGTTCTCAAATACGTGTACATATTATGCATCCTGCAAGTGAAAAATATGTTCCGACCCCCCCCCCCCCCTTTCCAAAAATTAAAAAAAAAACGATCAGCTGTTCTGGTGCAGTTACAATAACGTTTCCTTTCCGGAAGTTGCAAAATCGCACTACTTCTGTCTAAAAGCATCTAACCACAAGACAAAGGCAAGCAACGACCTTTTACAGAAAAGTTCTCCTCTGACGTCAGATATTTAATTCAAGTGTATGCATTGGAAAATAGCACAACGGAGTAACAAAATTTACAGCGTCTCGCTATCCATTATTGGACTACGATCATCTGAAATTGGGCTTTGCATGGCCAAAGTTAACCCCCCAAAAAGATCTAAACAACTAATTAATGGGTTATCTTGACGCAAATGGGATCACTGTCTAAACAAAGGAATGCCTAATCCAAGAAATGATATTCTCTAGGGGATCGTAAGTGAATTCGAATCTCTTTAAGTGCTACGAGATGTTAGTCATATGTAAAAGAAACTACCATAAATGTGTGGTCTCCAGACACAAGAACAGACTTTTAAAGAAGTAGGAACGCTACATATATGTTCTGTTCCTCAGCGACTAAATTAGGGGATGGACAATGGTTATCAATATGGTCTAGACACCAATTATGATGTCTTGCATACAACTAAATATAAAGTGGTTTATTTTGAAATGTATTGAAAATATGATGAATATGGCCATGTGAAACACGAGAACATGCGCAAGAACCATGATAATCGAAATAAAACCCACGTTCAAAACCCTGTAAAACAGCCTTGTTAGTCACGTAATTGAGAAAATTTCAAAGGACGTGTGATTATAATATCCAAGTATTTGAAAACAAATCGAAACGTGGTTAAAGAGTCATTTTAATTTTACTACGGTCGATTTCAATGAGATGAAATTTAAAATCTTTACGGTTTGAAATATTGGTTGGAAAAACAGGAGAAAAGACTTGGATAGCTAAATGGCCATAGTCAACGTGCTTCATTATTGATTCAAATTAATAAAACTTAACAATATATTGAATAACGACGCAATTTTTATAGTCATGGCTATCGATCGACCGTGTACAAAAATTAATTCAAATCGTGAACCAAGAAATTATACTATTCAGGGCATCTCACATTCTGAATGAAAATTGCTCTTTATGATTTTTAAAGTAACGTTCATTCTTTGGTCGGTTTGTTTTAAAAAATGAATGGATTTCACACCTCTTCTTGATTATTCCAAAACACGATTCTCTTAATTATTTAGAATGGGAGAGTTTGTGTTACGAGTGTCATGTAACAAATTGAATGAAAAACGTCGAATGTGATATGCTTTGGGAGAAGTCAGAGCGGTGCGCAGGAATGAATATCTCGCTGAATTGATACTATTGGATAGCTCTCGTATTTGAATTAAGACAAGATTATTCGAACTGAAGAACCTATAGGGATTTCTGGGAGTTGAAAAAATAATCATCATGAGAATCATTTAGAACATCGCTGCATACGCTGGAGAGCTATCCAAATACTTAGGTCCGTTGCGAGCATATGATCATCAGACCCATAAAAGATGTTTCAATCTTTGGTTCATCTTACTACTTAATTAACTCATCCACCCACGATGCATGTCTGCTGCTACACGGTACCGCATACGCGCTGCCTATCAAATAACCTATCTTAGAATGCCTAAATTTGCAAAATTTCAGAAAACAGTCGTGTAGATTTGACTTGGATAGCTAAATGACCATAGTCATTGCGTTTAATTATTGATTCAAATTAATAAAAACCAACAACATTTTGAATAACAGCGCATTAGTTTAGTCGTGGCTATAGACCGTCAACAAAAATTAATACAAATCGTGAACCAAGAACTTGTACTATTCAGGGCATCTGATGTTGTGGGTTTTTTTCATGTTTTTAGGCACTATTTCGACAAAACCAAAATACATTCAATACAATATGTCTTTAATATATTTACAAGTGGACAGAGATGTACATGTGGGTGCTATGAACGGTGGCAGTTTAATGCATTCTACACGGAAATTGCACAATACATTCTAGTGAATAACGTGTATTCGTTAAAACATATTCAAATACATGTAGTTTGAAATATAGACTTAACTCGTAAAGAATGTAATGAAAATGATGATTTTTGCAGTAACACAACTTACAGTATTTTGAAGTATATTATTTACTTGTAAGCATTATTTACTTCATGATATTGTGCATACCGCTGAGTAAGCTAGAACTCAAAAATGTTCAAGGTTTCCTCGGTACTCGACCGTGTGTGTCCAGCTCTGTGGGATTTCTCTAAATTGGACCACCACGCAGTTTCCGGGATTCAGAGCACTTAACAGCTTGGCAATCATACGAATCGGTGGCAAATCGTTTCAAAGTTGTGCAAAGATACGTGTATTCGTTAAAACATATTCAAATACATGTAGTTTGAAATATAGACTTAACTCGTAAAGAATGTAATGAAAATGATGATTTTTGCAGTAACACAACTTACAGTATTTTGAAGTATATTATTTACTTGTAAGCATTATTTACTTCATGATATTGTGCATACCGCTGAGTAAGCTAGAACTCAAAAATGTTCAAGGTTTCCTCGGTACTCGACCGTGTGTGTCCAGCTCTGTGGGATTTCTCTAAATTGGACCACCACGCAGTTTCCGGGATTCAGAGCACTTAACAGCTTGGCAATCATACGAATCGGTGGCAAATCGTTTCAAAGTTGTGCAAAGATACGCAATCTGTTCTTGTGTAATTTAATATCCCAGGGAGTTAACAGGACCAGTATTTTTATTTAATTTCAGTGATTTGACATTATTTCATTACTGATAATCATATTCATGAAGATAATGGACCTCGGACATGTTTATTAGAACTATAACACCCCCAAACAAAGAGAGTTCGAATTTCACTGACTTAACTTAAGTATTAATTTTAAAATAATTTTCGCCTGCTTGGATTCATAAGAAGTAAGATGAAACTCATATCCTTAAAAAAAAAGGTACTTGTCGTTTTTGGAGTAGAACAAAGAATAAGAGATGCCAAAACCATTATGCCGTAGTCGAAGTCACAACATAATATTACGCGCAAACAATAAAGAACATGTGATGTGTCGTAACAAGGACAGTATACAACTCTTGAGTAAATGACAACCAACTAAAAAATAACGAACAATATGTATTTATATACATATAAAAAAAACATTACAAACTATCACACTTTGGTATCTTGAGAATTGAAATGACTGGTAAGATTATTATCCATCAAATTTTGGGCCATTGGAAGGAAAAGATATAAAACTGTGTGCTATATATTAAGAAAAGATATGTATATGTATTCACTGAGTTCATCTCTTGCTAGGTTTTATCATTCTATGCACATTATTATATTATTTATTAATAGTTAATCTTGTTAACATTACACAATTTCCGTAATTTTAAGTAGTTTGACATCATCATACACGGAACATTTTCTTTAATATTTTAAATCTATATTTATAATTTTAAAATGACGAGCACTTAGTATACTAAATGTTATCGATGCTATGTCTCCAAATTCGAGTTTTAATATTACATCATGTTAATATTAAATTCATAATTGTGATTTAACGGAAACATTGAGTTGATTACGTAATATCATGTTATAAAATATTCAATAATGTGTTACTTTTAAAAACAATAAAATGCTTTCTTTGGTGATTCATGCGCAGTGGGTTATGTAGATTTTTTCTGCAATGATCGATACCTTCATAACCCGACTGAATCATCAAAGAAAGCACGTTATTGTTTATATTTACATCTTTCTTTTAACAAATTCATTAATTGATTGTAAAAAGTAAGCTAAATTTACCAAATTACTGTTAAGTTCGTTTGCTAAAAGAAACAGCCAAATTCCCATGGAATTTGAGTCTGCTGACATCATGATTATTTCGTGCAGTCCGTGATTTTTTCTTAGATCGCTGTAGGTTTCAACTTATCGATGAACGGGATGTGTACAATATAGAGCTATGAATCAAGTTTCTGTAAGAAATAGAGGGAATCATACTCGGTAGATGTAAATATAATGTTATGTTACAATTAAAGTCACGCTGGTGGAAAAGAGCAACATATAATATATCTTGTTTCGTTTATTCTATTTGTAACGAAAGATAAAGCTGATGATTGTACGTCAAGCAAATTGCATAAGTTATAGCTCCTTTATACGGAAAACAATTATGGAGAAATATTTATCATTAAAATTTGGTGTTTGCAATTTTATACTCTCGCGATTTGATGCAAAACGGTTGAATCGCAGAATTAAGTACATGTACTAGCGTAAAATAATACATCTACAGTATTTATTTTCTCTTTGTCATCTGACATTTTTTACTCGGTACTTATAGGTAAATCTCGTCACAAAATAATGATAAACTATTAATAATAGTGTTTATGAGAACATTAAACAAAAATGATAAATTGATTATTCAATCTGATGTTGGCGTTTGGCAAGGTCAATGCTTCCCTCTAGTCCTCTTAGAATCAATATAATAAACGAAAAATAATACAATATTTGTCATTTTATGGACTTATCAAGGCAAATTTTATACTTCAGTTTAAACTGTTATATTCCCAAAGGCTATGATCCATAATGTGCATTTAAACAAAGTGAGAATGTTTATTTAAAGGACTTGTCCAAACAAAGGTGTTTGCTAGTGTAAACAGATATTGCTCTATGCCTATTGATTATTTTTATTGTGAATTATGTTTTAAATTTGCCATTTACAGAGGAATGTGAAATATCACGCCGACTCAGCAGACTTCGTTGAATATATAAAATATTGACCAGCTATTTTTTTTTTTTGTACAATTAACTGAATACTCAGACATTTAAAGACAACATTACTTGGTAAAAGTCGCAATTTTCTGACTCTGTTGCAAAAAAAAGATTATTATTATTACAAGACAATTTGTAATACCAGGTTCTTAGTTACGTATCTTAATCAAATTCGCTGAGACAGAACTACTAGATTTTTATCGTTAGCGGTTATAGATCTTCGGGGCAATATTGCCACAATGAAATAAAAGCTTGCATTCGTTCGCAGCAGCATCTAAGGTTAGAGCTATCGGACTCTTAGTCTTATTGAAGAACATTTATTTAAATCAAAGACGCCAAAATAGAACCTTATCAATATAATGAAAATTACATTTTATTTTATTTATCCTATTTTTTTTTGACAGACTCTTCAAAACCAACGCCAACCTTAAGTACATATTTGCACACTTCAGTAAGCTTGAAACGGAGGACGACATGAGAGAGAATGAGGCCTTAGAACATCACGCTACGTTCGTAATGACAACATTAGATGAAGCTATTTCCAACATTGACAACTATAACTACGTCATTGACCACCTCCACCGCACGGGGGCCACACATCAGCGTTTTATCGACTTTAGTTCGGAAAATTTTGGGGTAAGTGCTCGATGAGGAACAATGGTCCTACAGGGAGTTGATTTTTTTTTTTACCCGATGATGTATATTAAATGTACAATGTTCCAGACGTTTATTTAAAGTTGTTTTTTTTTTCTCTCTGATCGCATTTATTAACGGCTTCCTCGTAGCGTAGAGGGAATGTTCTGTCGATTTTTTCGAAGCACGCTTACAAGTCATTTCCAGTCGGTGATTCAAAGAATGGAAATAAACATACCTAATATGGCTTCAAATTTTTTGCTGATTGTGTGGCGAAATAAAGATTATCTATTTGGAAAATAAATAATTTGGTATACTTAGCCTCTCGTGGTACTTATTTTTTCGTAGTACGATGCCCAAATCTTACAAAGTCTTTTGTGAAAGCAGAATCAATTAAAAAAAAAACTCCTTTCCTGATTTGTAATTAATTCGTCAAGAGACAACGAGGCAGATCTTTGCAGAACTAAAGCTCAGCATAAACCAGCGTATGACTAACTGTAAAGTCACGAAAACTTAGTTTCAAACCTTAAGGCAATACACTCCTTCCTCACAATGAACTTCGCCATCAGGTTCTGTATTGATTTACCCCCCCCCCCCCCCTTTGTTTTTATCGCTCTTAAAATTCGCATAATAATGAATAACTCAAATCTACTAAATAAATATTTCAACAGTATGCTAACAGACGCTATTGTAAATTTTTTTTCTATCCATAGATCGAGTTTTGATCGGTTTTTTGCTCGCGATCTTTCCTTCGTTTCATGAAAATTTAACATACCTTTCTGTTCCTCCTTAATTTGAATCAATTGATTATTTTTTTTTCAATTATCGTGGAACAATAATGCAAGAATGTTACAAGCACGATCTACATACAAGGATTACTGCATTTCCGATATTTTAGGCTGTGAAATTCTTATGTGTGTTGTATTTCACAATTGTTTGTGTTTGTTGTAATACTGTATCGGTGTTGCATCAGTGACCTTTAAGATAGACATTTTAGAATGATGTTAGCTAATTAACTATCTAGTGATTTTTTTTCTCATGAAGCTGATGTCTCCGAAGGATGAATTTGCCATCATCATCTATGTGGGGAAAAAACTGCGATAAACTTTTTTTTTAAACTTACCATTCCCCGAATAAAAAATCTTAGTTAACGGTATTGTGCAATAGCAAATCTTTAGAGGATAATGTCTATACATCAAAAGTCAACATTTCCAATTCTTCTTCAGTTTTATCCAATTCCTTAGTTTCGAACTATAATAAGACTTGACGCTAAAGCTACAATAAAGCCATTTATACCCAGGAAAAAGTTCCGTTTTTTTTCCTCTCAACGAGTATCACTTCACGCTTTCAGCACATCCTGTAGGAATGGGTGGATTATGGATGCCTAAGAAATTCAATTTGTATACAAAACGTATTCTATAAAACCTAGTTAAGAACACAAATGTAGGGTTTTCATAAGCTTTGCAGCACTTAAGTTAGTAGAGTCTGCCACAGAATTCTATACCGCATCTCTAGGTTTTATTGGGACCAAAGCTTAATATGTCATTGATCAGATTTTTTTTTACTCTACTAAGTTAGCGAACGATGCTGGAGATGTAATTCCTGACTGTGGAAAGCCTAATTATTACATTATTGGTTTTTATTGATTATCTTACTCAATGGTCCCCAAATGAAGTTCTTTAAAAAAAAATAATTCTATAAAATAATTCTATTCCAAACGCAAGGCTCTATTTTGCAGAAGTCGTTGGTGAAAATTCTGAAGACGATACCAAGGCACTAATTGTAGATAAAAAAGGAGAAAATCCAACGCAGCACTATAAGACCTTGCATGTTTATAGTGATTACTGGCTGTAATGCTGTCATCCTCCGCACCCACTATACATGGATACGTTAAATTGTCTGCTTTGGGGTTTAAAACAAAACAAGTGATTGTTTTGTGGAGAAATGTTTGACATAAGAGGGAGTAAAACACGTTCCTTGTTATTCTGTTGGTCCCACAGGTGCTTGAGGAAAGGGCACCACCCCCCCCCCCCCCCCCTCTCCTCAAAGGTTTTGATTCCAGGGGCAGTTGATTCTCCCTTTGATAGAAATTCGTTTTTAATCATGTATACCCAACATGTCCCTTCCAAAATATCTTAAAATCAATAAGGGAAATTGAATTACTTGTTGTGAAAACACCCCCAACCAGCGTATAAAAAGACATGCAAGTCATGTACCCCGTGAGTTAACATTAGAGAGGGGGTCTTGTTCTCAAGCACCTATATGCTTGGTCTTTTAGATACCGAAGTTCCATCCATTTTCGGAGGTATTGTTCTTTAAGAGATATTTAAAATTACATGTCCATCCAAAAAATATATTTGATGAAAGTTTTTATTAAAAGGATCGTTGATCTAGAATTTGCGCATCATTTCAACTAATTTTTATTAATCCACATAAATTGGTAATTTGAGACCAAGGTAACCTAAGATGTAGTCAGATTCAAGGTAGACATAACATTAACGGGATTGTTCTTTGGTAGCTTGGCCACCCACGGATTTACATAATTATACGATCTGCTTGTAATCCCTTACTAGGGAAGATAGTTCTTTGGACTCTTTGTACATAACACTGTGCCAGCATGTTTTGAAATGCGCCATATAGAACAAAAGAGGGCCAGTCAAAAAGGAATATTATTGTAAGACTTTTTTGTGTTTACGCAAGACTTATATAAATGAATACTACATGTATATAGATGATCGATCAGTTATAGCTGCCATTCCATTACCATTACCCACAACTTTGGCGCGAATTATGTTACAAAGGCGTGTGTGTCCATCCGCAAGGATTTCCATCAAAGAGTATCAAGTTATTGACATTTATTTTACTGTTTCCGCCAAGACGTTCCCCGATTAATTTGGCCCTGGGTCAAATCCACTCAGCATTAACGTTCCATCAAGAATGATCCTTTATCAATACTTATTTATGGACAAAAGCAGACATCTAACACAATAACAAGAGTAATTGTTACATAACAAACTAACAAGCGCGAACACTCTTTGATCATCAAGTACATACATGTATTTCTGGTCAATTTTATATTCGAAATTTTACAATGATAGAACCATTTTAACATGGCCTTGGACTTTCAGTAGGACGTAACTATCTATTTCTTGCGTCAAAGAGGTTGAAAATGACACTGATTTCAAGTGAAATATAACCACTTGCGTAGTTTTAGCTCAAAAGCCAGACAAATCTTGTTGATTTCAAAGAACAATGGCTGAGTGGCCAGCAATAAAATAGACAGGCCTACGTCACAATGCTGTTTGACACCAACTACCCAAAGTCCAAGCTCATGTTAAAATGGTTCTATATAGGAATGGCGCTATGCAAAGGAATATGGGAAACCAGGGCTGACACGGAAGAGGGCGCGAAAGTATTTTAAGTTATACTTGTAACATATTAATTTTATCATCCATGTTTTGCATACATCGCGTTCACAACTCGTTTAGTTTGACAGTGTTTCGTGTGATTAGAATTCATTAGCAAAGACAGTACACTAGGACCATTTTAACAACAGCTTGGACTTTGGGTAGTTGTGCCAAACGACAATGTGACTTAGGCCTATATATTTTATCGTAGGCCACTCGGCTATGGCTCTTTGAAATCAACAATTTTGAGCTATCGGTGTATATTTCGCTTAAAACAAGCGGCAGCTTCATCTTAAACTTGTTTTGACAGAAGAAATAGACAGTTACGTCCTACTGAAAGTCCAAGGCCTTGTTAATATGGTTTTGTTTCCCTAGCGAATGGATAAGACTATGACTGTCGACCTGATTCCAGTAAGCTTAAATTTGCAAAAATTTTAAAAAGTACGTGCATGTACTGAACGAAATTAAATGTGTACTCGGTAAAGTGTATTATTATACTTTCATGATGAATACTGAAATCTGATTGGTTTAAACGCAGTTTATGATTATTATAATCCGTTCTATTACACTCAGCGTAAGCAACACACTTAGCAACGGGTAACACAACGAATTATTACATGCGCGTACGGTTCGCCTTAGAATTCACGTCATTTCTATATAAAAGAAATAAATTTTTCTCTAAAATTAAGAAGACATTCAGTATTATATTATAAATAGTGCCTGTTTGGGAGGGTAACAATTGAAATTGACACCCCGAGAAAACCATTGTCAACCGATGCTGTTATCCTCCGAAACAAGCACTATTTATATAAAGTCGCATCACTAAGATAACACTGCTCAAAAATTAAAGAGAAAATTCCCTAAAAACAAGTTTTTAAAGGAGTAGCTAGATCTCTAATTGATCAGAATTTAGTTACTTAACGAACCTTAAACACCCAATAGAGTTGTAAAAATGATAGATTTATTATCACTTGAACAACACCAGCGAAAATAAAATCCGATTTGATCTCGAAGAACTACACAATTTAGCACTTCGCTGACGACAAGTTTTCATCAGAACGATAATTGCAATTCTTCAAAGATTTGAAATCGATTGAAAATAACTTTTGAAAATGTCGCTTTTCTGTTGAATTAAAAAAAAGAAAATATTGTTTGATGTTGTATATGTCACAGATTAATGGTCAATAAAACTGTAAATTGATGCGAAGCTCTCTAACGGTTATCTTTATTCGACATTGGTAAATGGATAGTCTATATTGAGCGATGAATGAGAAAAACATTACCCCTGCATTATGTTTTCCCCTCAAATAGCTGTGATGAATCTCATGAAGCATGTTAAGTAAATAATTTAAAAGAGTTGGGGCAACAGTCTTGGAGCAAGAGAGTCGATGAATCGATTTCAAAGATGGTTTATTGAGTTAGAGGACCATAACATGTTTTTTCTTTGTAAAAGGGCTCACAAAGCAAAACTTATTCACCCGTACATCAACGTGCAGGATGATCAACAAATTTGTTTTATTAATGGTTAAAATGTCGCAAAGTAGCGCTCAATATACAGTAATGACCTTTTTTACCATGAATTTTTGAAAAGGTTCAATTTGATTAAGTTTGTTTGAATTTAAAGCACTGTGTTTTCATCTCTGTTTGTCAATTGAAATTTTCGTGACTTTTATACAAACTGTTAATGATTAGGATGACTAATAGTATTGACAAAAGCTGCAGCATTACAGGTACACCAGACCCCCCCCCCTCCCCCCCCCCCCCCCCAAAAATAGAGTTAGTTATAATATGTAAATGATGTGACCAAGCGCAAATTATTTGATGAAATCAGAGACAGTACAAAACAGAAAAAATAAAAAGTTTGAAACACATACATTTATTTGAATCCGCTTGTCTAATCAGAAGCATATTAATTGTGAATTAAAATTCGCTAACTAGTCTATTTAATATCTAAAAGATCGATTTCTTAATGTTTTTGGTTTTTTTTCATTTCAACATAACAATCCGATAGAACATACGTGAAACAAGTCGTATCTCCTGGTTAAAGCACTGATTTGCACAGTCAATCATTTTCATTTAAATTACTTTAAAGTTAGCTTGAAACATTGGAAAGTTTTTTAATAGAATTTAGGGGCAATATATATCGACAAGCGGTGCCAATGAGCTGGAAGAAAATTTTTAGCACTTAGCACCCTGATTCAACTTTCATTTTTCACCGATTTTTTTTTTACGTGTTACCATTAAGCCTCGCTTCATGAGGCGGGCAAGACATTGCGCTATGATTTGATTCTAATCAATTGGTAAAAATCGTTTAAAATAACAACACACAAAAGAGTACATTTACGCCACAGCCCGAAAGCCCACATTTTCGTTTAAAAAGATCATGTTGATTCCATAAATGCTTTGAAAATTTTAATTGTTTAGTAAACCATACAATTAAAATAATATGAAATATTGCCCTAATAGAAATTTGTTCATCCGTTTGATCATGGAGGTTAATTGTCCCTTTCTTCAACCTCTTATTCTGGAAAAAGAGGAAAGAATTCCTGGTCTGGTCTGTTATTGATTCCTATTTAGAACTTTTCTTCCCGATCGCGAAATGGTATTGGCGAGTGTCAACGCTACAACCATCATCAATTTTCTATGTTCACATATTCATTGCTCGAGTCAATTTGAAGCTACTCCTATTCATTTTCGGTCATATAAGAAAATGGGAAATAGACAAAATCTCATTAATAAATGCAATAAAGTGAGGAGCTTCGATCCTGGTCAATGAGATTAGTGTTTATAAGGGTCGATTGGTGGACACTCTCTTAAACCGATCGCGCAGTCGACCGAGGACAGACGTGCATCTGTTTTACCGGAGTTCGTCATTTTTGGCGAGGAAAAAAATTTGATCACGGTTCGTGAGGGATAATTACGACTCTGATTTAATCAATTCTTCCAACGAAATGACCCCCCAAAAAAAGATATTATCTGTGAAAACGTTTGCTTCGTCGATCCTATTTTATCAATAGCCAATAACTGGACCAATAACAACGTTTTTTCTATAAAAAAAAAAATCGACCATCCATTCAAAGGTTTTTTTTTTAATGAAACAATAAAACATGTAACAATATACTCATACTCATTTCCAGTGGAATTTTATTCTTGAAAAGAAATTCCGATGATAAAATCACCCTTCACAATTGTGCCTCCAATCTTGGTTTTTTTTTTACAAGTTGTACATTCAGTTTTATATCAAAAGGAGAGAAATGTTGTGTGTACATACTTTACTTAAGTGTTCACTGTTAAAAACAATACTTGGCGTTTCCATGTATTGCTTAAAGCTTTCATTTTTTTATCCGAAAAAATTCATGAATTTTATTGTATAGTACAATGAAAGATTATAAAGTCTCTACAATGACGTCGTTTTACTACTTAGCCCAGTTATTTGAAATTGGCTATAAAACTTTCTGAACTATTTAGCTAAAGGAAAATTGGGAACTCGTTTGAAGTATCATTCTCCAAAGGAAACATCTTTGTTCTGTTTGATATAAAAAATATTTAGCAACCAATCAAGTAAATTATTTCAATTTATTTTAGTTGGGTTGACGTCATACGGTATTTCATTCGTTTCTGGTGTGAAAAAACGAACGCATACATCAGAGAGTACACTTTCTAAAACTGATCTTTGTTAATGATTTGCATGGCCATTAAAGTTGATTCGATTTACTTTAAATGTTTTAATTTGTGAAACATTTATGCTCAAAGGGTTGGTGTCGTCGCTTTCCGCCCTTCTTGTATCAAAGTCAATTACGTATGTATATCATGCAATAGCATGCATTCAACAATAACAAAAGAATTCAATTAGTGCATCTATATAGCTTATAATGCCATATTTTCTCATTCCATTTTTTTGGGGGGGGGGGGGGGGAGAGAGGCGTTGGGAAATATCTCATATATGATTTAATAGTTCATGTTCAGCGAAATGTTACAAAGGTTAAATATTGAATTATGTACTGTTAACGAAGTCAGAGATATTGTGATGTGCCTGTCATTTGAAGCATTAAAATTCTGAAAGATCAAACATTATTGATTCCCTATAGAGAGTTCAAATATGCATCACCATTGCTATTGCAACTCTAACAATCTTTATCTACCAATCTTTTCTTCTTTCTCCCTCCAGAAAATCAAAGAACCGTTTCTGGAAGCTGTGAAAATTACTCTCGGAGATCGCTACACAGATTACATGGCGAACGTCTACACTAAGACAATCGACTTCATACTCTCGGCGTTGAGTCACGGCTATCTGGACAAGAATCAGTGTTACGAACTGCAGTCCACAAAATCACCTGTAACGAGCTCCGATCAACAGTCCACAAAATCACCTGGAAAAAACGAACAACCTGATCAAGTTAACGGAGTTCCGTCGTCAGACCAAAGCGGCGTTCCAAAAATCGAAAATAGCACAAAACCGGAGTAAAAAAAAACGAGTCCTAACACGACTAACAACGGAACTCGTGTCCGATTCTGGATGCTAATTCTTCTTTTATTGAGGAAACTCGGGTTTGCCCATGAATGCGTTGTCTAATGTAAAAACTCATCATTATCATCATTGGCATCCCCCGAAGACCTGGAATTAAGGAATATATCTCAGTGGTATACACATAGCGATTAAGTAATTTGGTTATAATTACCATGTGTTATTTGAGGGATTAAATTGTGTATAATATCTATGTGTCATGGCGGACTTTATACATTTACGTATGCACCAAATTGTTCTTATTGTATTCAATGCAAAGACGTCTTAAAATACATGTATAACAGTGTTAATTAGTTTTTATCTTTTAACTTTTGTTTAACGGAATTCCCCTCTAACACTCGAGGTGAAATGCTGGAAAAGTGATACACTGTGGCCGTAATGTTTTAATCTAAGATTGTTTACTTTGCTGTTGGCCAAGAATCCCTGCTATTTGCCCTGTTCGCACTCAAGGATACACCAAAAAAAAATAATCTCGACCTTTATCAAAAATCAGTAGATTAAAAGGTAGACAACCTAATAGCTATTTTAACAACTGTACTGCATCTAAAAGAACATTTTATTCAGGAGCAAACGTGTATCATTTGACTCGGTACCGTAGACGTTTCTAATATTGTGTAGGGGGGCAAAAAACTCAATCAAGGCACAAATTTAACAACAAAAATATCGCCAATTAATTTTGTTTTCTAAACGTTACTTTATACTTGAAAAATGAGAAATATAAGCAATTCATTACATTATAGTACATACTTATATATATATGTATGCTAGTATAAATTTTAGAACCATCGTGCTAATTCTCTCTCGCAATAAAACTATTACGTATGAGTTTCAAACCATTAAAAAATAAACGATTTTTGTTAAATTTAATTCGTCATAAAATATTTTAATATTTAAATATACCATCAATATTATAAACATCCAAGTTAAAGACTATATCTGAAACGAGATAGAAACCGAATGTAGAGTTATTCACATTCAAAATTAATGTTACTACATGTGGCTGTTTGACTAGCCACAGAACTGTAGCATCACGAGATATTTGTGTTGACGTGTTGTCAACCCAAATTTCCCGTTGAGCTACAGTTCTTCAAGTATACTGTTTGATGAAAGACATTTGACTGTATTGTGCATTTATAAAATGTTACGTATAGGTAGGCTTTAATAAACGAATCTTGAATCAAAGACGTTGATATTAACTCCAATAGTTTTTTCTCTTTGAAAACTTTAGAATTTCTTGCATGGATGTTTTCTCAAATAGATATCAAATTACTAACTAGTGTTTTAAGATTCATTGAATGGTTGAAAGAATTGAAAATAAGTTTAGAAACAAGGTATTCCCATAAGGGCAAATGGAAATTATTTACTTTTACATTTTTCAACACTTTCAAAAAGAAATTGGTGTACTTGAATCATCCCATAAAATTATTTTACTCTCGATTTACTACACACCCATATATCTACCTTTATTGAAGAGCCAGCATATAACAGGTATCTGTGAAATACATGTATCTTTTAAACATACACGATAATTTTGCACAAAAGATAACTTTATTCATTTCATTAAGAGTCAATAATAAGCGCGCATTTTCAGATAGATACAGACATTTCTATTAACATGGCAATTCTATCTTCAACCAGCATGCTCGCCATAGACCAACAAACACCGGTTGGCAATAATCGCAGTAGATGTATTGCTTTCTTTTCATGCTTTCCAATTTTCCGAAGACTTGCCTAGCCTAGGTAACCGTAATAAAAGTAAACATCTTTCAGCCACTGTGGTACGATAACATCCGAGAAAATTGATTAATATATCTATGGTATATAAATTAATTGGTTGTTACCGCCCCAGTGTACATTACGTCATGTAACATGACTACTTCCGTTACATTTACTTAGCAGTCTTCATGAACAAGAGGCCCGTAGGCCTTGATGATCACCTTAGTACCAAAGCCCTGAGATGGACCTGCCAGGGAGTCTCATGCATTATTTAGGAGTCTAAACACTTATTCGAAACTACACTGACTGTTAGCCTGCTTTAATTTATTATTTGATGTTTGCAAGCATTAATTTATAAAGGGGTTGGATGGGGAGTAATCGGAGAAATCTTGGATTATCTGCACCATAGCTCCAGGGGCAAAAACTGTAAACTTTTGGTAGAAAGAGACATGCAGACCTTTATTGGTCAATCTTTTAAAATATTCATACTTACTAGTATTTCATTTATAACGCACAAATCGTGCGTAAAGTTATTGCTACAAGTAAAAAAACAATGCACAGTAAATTAAAGAAGATTCCAAAAAATAAAACATATATTTAATTTAATATGACCAAGTGACAATTTACCTTGTAGATTTCAAGATGAAGCTAGAAATGCAAAATAGTTTACAGACAACGCTCATCCAACGGCAAAAGGTTACCCGAGCGACTCAAGTGACCTAATAAACTACATGTTTATTAATAATAATATGGCCATGTTTATCGTCAACCCCCCCCCCCCCCCCCCTTGGACAGTGAATTTCACAATTTAAGAAGAGGACATTAAAGACATAAAAAAATTTACTTTATCTCCCATTGCTATGAAAGTACAGAAGAAAAATTTCAAACATTTTTTACTTTTGGGCATATTGGCCATTGCTTCATGGCCATTATAATCATGCATCAAGTGTTTTCTCAAATAGATATCATAAGAGAGAAGATTTCTAACATTAAACTCATTTTCGCTATATGGCCTTGTAGCCCCACCCCATACAGCCTGAACTCATGATTCTGAGGCCATGAATTTTACAATTTAGGTAGAGGGCTTTTTGGACCTCATAATTTATAAGCGTAGAGAAGATTTTCTAAGATTTGATACATTTTATCATACAAATGTGTAGCCATTTGGCTCCGCTGTAAAAGTCTTCAAGTTAGCCTTTGACCATGGGGCTAAAAAAATTTTCATTTTATTAAATTAATTAAAGGGTTCAAGGACATCATAACCATGCATTTAGGGTTTTTTCCCACATGTGTGGAAGTACAGAAGAAGTTTTTTGAAAATTTTGCCTTTTTTTTTTAATTTGGTCTAGCCCATGCTGAGGTCGGTGGGTTGGTACGGTCATGAATTTCACAATTTAGATTCCTCTTATCATACATGTAGAGATGCTTCACAACAAAAACAGTAACCATTGGCCTTGTAGTTTTCAAGTGGAAGTTAAAAAAATTTAAATTATTAAATATTGACGGATGATGGACGGTGAGGGACGAAGATTTAAAAGCTTCTTAACGGGACGTTGCGGTATGGTTCTTGAACGGAAAGGTACGTATTTTTGGACGAAACATTATAATAACTGTTCGTTTTGTGAACGGTTTGGCTCGAGTTTTGCATGGAACGGTACGGTTTGTTTTTAATGATATTTTTTTCTATTGTAACTCTATAGACACCTAACTCTTGATGCGCGCGCATAATCTAACTAAAGACAAAAACAATTCATTGCCTCAAGTAACGTTTATAAACACTCAATTCATGAATTATTTATTTCCGATAAATGTGAACCCTTTTAGTGAAACAATCAATGTCAAAGCATGTGTTCACCTTTTTCTTCAAAAGTGGTGTCTTAACCCGAGGTTAATCGGTTTTTCAGAAGTTATGTCCCTGAACTTTATAGCAAACAATTATTGAGACACTTTTGGGCAAGTACTGAAATTTTTAACCTCATATGAAATGAAATATTACGTGTTTCACAAAAATCTACGACTAGGTGGTTCTGAACCAGTTGTAACGGAAAACAGTTGCTCGTTTTCCTTTGGTATATGGCAACCCAGGAAAGCTTGCGAGAAGTTCGGAATACGTTTGCTGTTGGTGTGACAACAGTACATGAGATAGTTGCAAAAGTTTTGACGGCTGTTAAAAGAAATCTAATTGATGCAAGTATATTATTACAGTGTATGATTGAATTACAAACGATTTTTAAGAGCATGCAAACATTATTAATTGATGGATAAATAAATTATTGACTGTCAAAAACTTTTATTAGTCATAATTGTCAACACCCGAGAGAAATATAAATCTTATCTAGACGTCTTGTCCATTTTGCACGCAAACATTTTTAAAGAAAATTGTGAAATGCCAAATCTTTTTTTTAAATCTGTTCCTCGTGTTCGATTGTTGACATTCATCTATAGTTGAAGCTTAATTTTCGTAAATTTGACTGATAACTCAATACATGTACTTCAAAATTGTTAAAGTATGTGTATTGTACTTAATTTTACAGTTTTCATCACTCCCACTTGTTGCCAATTTGTAATTTTGATACAACAATACCTTCGCCTCAATGTTGAAGAGTTTTGACCCACCTAAGAGCGAGAGTCGAACTCGATTCAAACTCGGGTATGAACTAGATATCAAATCGAGTATAATCGAGTTCCAGAAGAAATAGTGTATATGGTTTTAGGGTATAAAGCACATGTACTTATCTGGCTTCCGACAGGTAAATCATTTTTTTCACCTGCCATTAAATGGCTTCCGTATGATTGCAATCCGTTTTAATGGACGCATATTGTAAACATGTATTATTTCATTTCCAGTTACCATTGAAGAAAGATACATACACCGTTATCAATTAACCAAAATCATACAAAATTATCTTTTTCCCCAGTCCGTTTCCTTTGGTTTTCTGTTTTTTTATTTGGTCTGACATTGATAACATTGAAGAAACGATGCAAAAGCAATGGCTTTATGAAAACGTGTATCTATTCCACAGTGATCATGGCTTAAGATCATTGCAACGAGGAGTTTGAAATATCAAACCGTTTTCAAAAAAAACTTTCTATATTACATAATGATGTCAATTGTTTTATAGCAGATAAATGTATTTTTGTCGAAATAATTTCCAATTGCGTCCAACAAACCAAACCCTTTTCATTAAACCGTCAACCCACAGCACACTTCTCTATCGTGTAATTTTGATTTATGAGCAGGCAACACACATTTGATAGTTTTGTTCCTGCATGGTTTACGAAGCCACTGGATCCCTCGACACATTTTCTGGTCTCGTTACCGCGGAACTTCCGTTCTCTTTCAATTAATCGTTAAGCATAGGAAAGAAAACCCATTTTAACGAAAGATGACAATCAAATATTGGGAGATTAATGGCCGCATTTCGCAGCTTTTATTCACTTTTCGGTCTTCGTTGTCATGATTTTCGAAATAGAAGTTTTGCCTCTGCATTCTGAATGTGATATAAGCCATATCACTGTAGTACAATCATTTATATGAATGAAAGTAAAATTTAAAATTGAATTATGTGTGCAAGTATTACGCAACCAGCCCCATTAGTCTCATATATAGAAGGACGACAGTAGGGCTTTTCCTATATTATGATGTATTTGTTCACCTCGCCAGCATCTGCGTATTGTATTGACATTGATGCAAACGCAAATCTTTTATTATATTTCAATAACAAAACAATTTTCGAGCAATTCAAGTACGCCACACATGTTCAATATACAGCACTTAGGAGAACAGCCATAAACACTCATTCTTACGCAATATATGTTATCTTTCGTATCTCTGTCAATTTTTTTTTTTTTTTTTTTTTTTTTTTTTTTTTGATAACGATCTTTCCCTCGTGAACAGATGGTTTTTTATTTAAGCGCTTAGAAGCCGTTAAAGTGTCATCGAAAAAATAGTTTTAAGAGACATTTTCATATCTAAAGACAGTCGGATAGCGATTATGTCGCAGGTCTCGGTTCTATCGATCTATGGAACTGAATGACCGAGAGAAACCAAATACACCAGTATAATGTAAAAACATTCGGAGTGCAAATGTCACTATTAGGTTTATACGCTTATGCTGAAGATAACTTGGTCGTTAAGTAGAATTGCTGTTGTCTGGTGCATTTTGTCTAATCCGTGTTATTCTCCGCTGTTTAATCAGGAGAAATCCTTCTCCTTTAGAACAAATAAAGTGGAGGTAGCCCACCTCTTCCGCAACTTTCTTTATATCCCAATAAATTGTCAAGAGTCTGCGTCAAAAGAAATTTGTTTTGTTGTTTAGACAACATGTTGTTCTTGAGTATCTTTGCAGTAAATCTTGCATCTTGTTTATTTTAAGACGGCTTACTCTATGGATTTCCTGTTTAAAGTAGACTTTTTATCATTCAGGGTTAAGTGACTCGGAGATATGTTCGCTGAACATAACGCATGCAAAGTTGATTTTACATAATGCTGTTTACAAGATCTTTTGGATATTTTTTTTGACTTGGAGTTATGTTATTAAAAAAAAAAATTAAGCTTAATTCGGAACAATAACTTGAAATTTGATATCACTTAAAGGAACATTTAGAGTTGAAAAAATTAAAATCTTTCTCTTATCCTTCTTTTATTTGTATGTATCTATATCGATATCTTAAAAACTAATAACATGCAGGTGATACAAATTTCAATGTCGGAATTCCAGGGATACTCTTAATGACCGAGTGTCGATTTATTTACGGTGATAACTTTTCTCGTTTTTTCTTGAATATTTTTTTATTCTCAATTTCCAAATGAGAAAGCGAAAACCTTTTAGTAGTTTTCCGAAGGTCATTGTATGAAAATGAAAGCCAAATTATGAAAACATGCAGTTGTTGATAAATGCATTATAGAAGCATTAACGCGATAGTTGTGATTTCCTTAACAAAAGTGTAAAGATGCTACCGAGTAAAGCATGAATTATTCATGTGAACGAGCAAAATTCAGCTAGTTTACCCACGGTCCGTACGTACATGTGTTTATGCAAGACTGTTCCGACGCTCATATTTGGTAGTCTTTGATGTCATTTACTAGTAATTATTCTCCAACTGTTTAAGAGGCATGGTCATGACTTGAGATACGAAATTTGAATTCATTTTTGTAAAAATAGAAGTAAGGTAATTCTGCTTGTTTATAAGAATAAATGTGTTTATCAGATGTTTTGGATTGTTCCGAGGAAAAGAAAGTACTTTCATGCAGAATGCAAGCAGGAGCATGTCACATCTAGCAGAACCACAAATACAAGGCTAACAAAGACCTTGAATATGAGTCTCCTGAAGAAGGGGGGGGGGGGGCTACGGAAATGTCGGACTGCTTTGTTAAAAACAGAGCAAGGCTAGGATGCATGCAAAAAATAAATCAGGAGCTCGAGGATGGGTGGTCCTCGGATTAACCATCAGATCCTCCTGTAAAAAATACTGACATACAGTTTTTTGTATACAATTTTTTTAATATTCTGAGAACCAAGTAAAAAGTCATGTTTCCAGGGTTCGTGTTCAGATACTTCACGTACCCACAGCGTCTGGGATCGATTATATCTACATGTACAATATGTAGATAGCAAACAATGAAAGCTGTTAGTGCCCATCTTCGGAAAGATTAAGGCTTTGCATGTTTAATCTTTTTTCCTTCAAACGATTTGGACGAATATTCCTGGAATAAGGTGATAATATTCACTCTGTATGTCAGAATTAGTAGTTTGGTAGAATGTTTATGTAGTCAATCAATTGTTGGTTTGTCGTCTTTTCCGTCCTTTCTGACGTTCTATTTATAACGTTATCCGCCTTTAATTAATCTCTAGACAGATGGAGTCTTTATAAATCCTATTACCAAACATGATTATACATTGATCTCCTTATGAAGAAGATTTTTGTATAAAGATAATAGAGAAAAATCTTACACTGAAATTAAAAAAATGGATTTTTTCTTTTCTAAATACTAATGTAACAATTGTTTATGACTAAAAACATCGTTTTTTAAATTCTACAGTAAATCTGATAGGCACAAATTGTTGACCATCCAGTCAAATCTAGTTCAAGGTCTTAGCATACTCTGGCCAAGTTCGAGTGTACGTGTTCAACAAAGGGATCGACCACATCTTGTTCTCTTTCTCTCTGCGTTAATCCTTCGCGACTGTGCCATACAAATTGTAAGAGTACCGCGTGGTCAATGGACATCAGACGTACATGTAACGCACAGATGAAGAATGCCCTCATTATAACATGAGCTCAATCAAATGCATGTTTTCTTCTGGTTAACAAGGCAGAATTCAGTAATATAATGAATGTAATAGAGTATTTAACTTTAATTCCATTTTGGTCATTTGTGGCATTATCCTTATTCCACTGATGAATGCATCTTTTATTTCTAATTGCTGGATTCGATAAATGTTAGCACACACAATTGCTTAACGGTCGTTCTCTGCTGTAATTTCTCTGCCAAGGAATCGAAGATACTCAGCCCTATACACTTTTTTAAATGAGCTTATGAAAGATTCAATTGTAACGGAGGAAAAAAAGGTTTTTCAAGCACTTCAATCGCAAAGTCATTCCGTTTTTATCAATTGGTGTATTCAAACGTGTCGACAAATGAATTAATTCTGATCATAAAATGAGAACCCGTTTTGTTGTAGCAGAATGACCTTTTTTAAATATCGAGTAAACCAAAATTCAAATACCCCGGCATCACGTGCACCGAAGAGAAACCGATCAACGTGACAGAACACATTAAAGTTGCAATATCTACTAAAGGTGTGCATAAAGAGAGAAAAAATCATGAAATATTATCTCGCATTTGATTTGGATAAAAAAGAAGCGGCGGACGAGAACGTTCAATTTTCTTATTTTCACGCAATTGCATTGTAATGGCGAGAAACAAATCTTCATTTTATAGCGTTCATCCAATTACGTAGTCAACTGACTCCCAAGAGAAACATAGAAATTGATCAGTTCACTTTGGCCAATGTTACGAACAAAATCCTCTCAAGTCTTGCAGTGCTAAGCATGGTAGATTCTGTGTAACGCAATTTGGATTCCTGCATTGCAAGTTTTCTTCTCGTCAAGTATGTTAATGCATACATGTTTCAAGTGTATGCATCAAAACACTCGGATACAATCAATAGGCAATACTTTTTATGCACAATATCGATGGCTATTACAACACTGATTATCCAAAAATGTTTTAACTGGCCAAGGGTTTACTTTGGATAGTAATGTAATCCATTGGCTAGCGAAGATGGCCCAAATGAAGCCCTTTGTTAATGGTATGGAATTTTCAACATTATGTGGACACCCTATAATCTTAAACATATAATAAAAAGTCGATGTGGGCAGAATTTCTTTAACCGTTGGGTCAGGTAGTTTGGTCGGAATAACCATAATTATAATAGACAAGTGTTTAAGTGTGTGTGTGGAGGGGGTACATTTCATTGTCAATTTCATTATTTGCTTCTCTCTAGAGATTTTATCAATTAACGAAAGAAGAAAATTCATAAAAGGGAAGAAAGATTATAGGAGACATTCCTTGATTTGCACCGCCATATCTATATTTATTTTCACTCCCTTGAGTCCATATCTTTGAGAGAAATTTCAGTTTGATTGGACAAGTATTGCACACATGGAATATGTATGATATTGTCATGTGCGTCACAATCTGGCGCGCCTCCAAAATAGAAAGGCATTTATTTAATTCTGTCAATGGTTTTTTCAGATCTTTTTCACTCCTTATGACAAATCTTTATCATTTTTAGAACAAAGTAAGAAGATTTTAGGTATATGTAATACTCTATAGAGTATTAATTGCATATGAACGTGTAACCGTTACGATAAAGAGGGATGGGTGGCCGTTAAGCAGCTGTTTAGTGTCCAGTTTTAGACTATTAGACTATATTAATCAAAGATTTAAGAAATTATTCAAATTCGAAATTTTATATATTTTGGATTCTTTCTATACAATAGTTTGTGTACGATTTCATTTTGTTATTCAACGGCAGCAACATTCAAGGATTTCTTGTAATTCACAATTTCGAGGATACGTTCTCTTGATTCAATAAACTGCTGATTTCATGAATATGCTCAACAAAAAAGAATTCAGGAGTATTTGACTGTGTTCAAAGAATATAGAAGACATTGAATTAAGATGATGAAATCGTGTATAGAATTACTCCCATTTTCGAACTTAAACATTGTAAATCATATAAAATAGACGTTTATTTAAAATTTTAAATTGCGTCTGTAGTCTTGAAGAGCCTCACCAACTTGTAATTAGGCCTTTCGTTCCACGAAGAAGTTTGCAAATGAAACCTTGTTAGTGCGAATAAGACGGCGGATAATCACGTCATAATCATTCTCATAATCAATATTCGTATTTCATTCTCTCTTTTCAGATCAACAATATAGTAAAATTTACTCACAGCTTTATCCTTTCCAGAGCTGCAAAAAAGGAAAGTAAATGCGTAAAATTAATGTCAGATTTTTAGACGTGCTAGGCTCCAGGGGAGGCTATAATTACATTATTAGTGGCATGATGTATTCTACTAGTTGTTGAAATTACAGACTGTCACAAAACAGGCGTTATGATAAAGAAAGAGAAAAAAACAGAGAGAAGGTGACAAAGTGGTACAGCATATGGGATAAAACAATTTTACCCAAACACACTGAAAAGGTCTGGAAGGCCGTGCCCGATGATATATCTTGTTCCAAGGCTCATAAATTATCTTTTTTGATTTTTCTTTGTGAAGAGGAAATATAGATCCATTGATTCATGAATTAAAAAGAATTAACTCATTTGTGATTCATTTATTTAATGAATTTCCTTTTTTTCTCTCAAATTTTACTTATTTTTCAAGAACAAATGTACATTTTCATGCCTGAACACACATTAGTAAAAATAAAATGCAAGTAGATCTAGATTTTAAGCAGGCATGTACATGTAGCATCACTTTTTCTCGCAGGCAAAATTTTCTTAAATTCACATATAGAAAGTTTAAATATAATGAAGGTCCCCAACCCAGACTTTTTTGGAAGCAAGTATAAAATTAAAGTGAAAATAATAAATTCAAAATAACTGTGAAATAAAAGTAATATGTATCTTACCTCTCCCTCCCTCCTTCCACGGATTGGGGTTTTTATGAGTTTTGAATTATACTTTTTTTTCGCTTGTCAAGATTTTTCCTGTTAAAAAATCACATTACTTATCAATGTAAACGTGCAAGCACATCGTCATATTTAAACAGAACAAATAAGATAGGAAGGGAATTGGATGATAATGATATATAGGCCCAGTACACAGTATGTAAGATAGCGACCCCCCCCCCCCCCCCCAAGACCTGAGCAAATATAACAGATAAAGAGAGACAACTCTTAGATAGATTTAAGATTTTGTTTCTTTGACTTGTCCTCCCAGCTGCAGTTTTTCTGAATTATAAATCATGAGAGAGAGAGAGAGAGAGAGAGAGAGAGAGAGAGAGAGAGAGAGAGAGAGAGAGAGATCCTCTATTTCTATTTTCGACTGAGTTCAGGACAATTTTGAATTTCACAATTTTGTGTGGTGCTAACTGCTAATAGTCATATGTTATAAGAGTAATTTTTCTCAAGAAGTAAAAAGATACCAACTGTACCTTGTAGTAAATATCCGTGGACCAGATAGATGTATGATATCACGATGACTGTCAACTATGAAAGATTGGCATTTATTTTAATATCTTTAAAAAAATTGAAAACAAAAACCATTTACTGGTGGTCGGTGAATACACTTATTAATTCCTTGTCCAATCATCACTGCAATTCCTGATTAGACATTTTTCAC
The DNA here is from genome assembly GCF_963853765.1 of Magallana gigas. Classification (NCBI taxonomy): domain Eukaryota; kingdom Metazoa; phylum Mollusca; class Bivalvia; order Ostreida; family Ostreidae; genus Magallana; species Magallana gigas. Next base: position 33,771,888 of record NC_088858.1, on the reverse strand, counting down.
GAGTGGAAAAGCCCCGAAAAAACAGCCATTAAGATGCTATTAATATAAATAATCGTTATCTTGCTTGCAAATGGGTTGTCGGATATGCCAAAGAGCGGATATATCGAGATGGCTGTGGCATAAGTATGTAATGTAGTTTTAAACATGGCAGTGGGTTAATTTGAGAAGGACCAAAAAAAAGAAATCATTAAAATAAATGTCCTATACGAAATTTTAGCTCAGTTGAAACATTTCTTTATCACCATTACGTTCTAATTAAAGAAGTGATCGAATATTTCCGGCGGAGGGGTGGGTGTATTCAGCTGCAAACAGTCCAATGTGGCCTAAGAATTCGTTAGGATGAACATTGGAAGTACGGAGCCGCAGCGGAGACGATCGCGAAATATACTGTATTACTTATAATTTCATTCATTTGATTGGGAAATTCATTTTCCGGATATTAAAAACTACAGTCAGTTTACTTTCATCGTTGACACTCAAACGATTAATTGAGTCCAGATCTAGAGAACTTCTTACACAGAAAATGAGCAAGATGACCTGCAAACACAAAAAGTCCCAGCGATGTGAGAGGGTATCTGCCGTGAGCATGTTGTCTCAGAGGATCAATTCCTATACTTAATATACTTATTTTTTAGCACTAATGTTTGAATTAAAATCACTTTTGAATTCAATGCAAAGTGTAATTGCTTATTGCAGTTAACATGGGGATAATATTGTATGTCTTTGTTTCGAATTAATTAAAACACCATTCTGTTTATTGCAGTCCTACCCCTTTACGTAGAGACCCCCCCCCCCCCCCCACATTGCAATTTTCCAAGCTGGTATGAATTATTTATTTATTTTTGTCTTGTTTTGTTCATCGATATCCACGGGAAGTTTGTAGTGAAGATTAATGAAAAGCTCTCAAGTGACTCTTTTTGAAAGATTCTATCGTTAAAAAGGAATATTAATGGCAGTTTAAAAAAATAAATAAATAAATACAACAGCTAGATAAATTGGTTTTTCAACAAGTATGGATCTGAGTTCACGAATTTCCTAAGACATCTATTTATGATATATATATATACTGTCATTTGTTAATGGATTTGATTTATCAGATGCTTCTTTCAAATAGCTACATATACCAGATTAAACAGTAAATGTTTATTTTGAGCTGCAAAAACTGAAGCAATCAAGTGTCCCGATTTTAACTGGGACAAGAGACTGACAACTGTTTAGATAGAGTAATACAATAAAATTTCTCTAATGCTGTGCATATAGTAGACAAACTAGGTTCATAATAGGTAAGGATGGCAAAGTGCCAGAATGTTTAGGTTCTCTATCCTTTATGATGTGTCCAGTGTGTGAATATGGGTCAGTTAAAACTTTAAAGCCAAACGAGGTTTCGGTTATATTCGGAATTTGGTTTTACTATAGTTTATGTGGCATCCTATTTGCAATTTTACTGTGTTAGAGATTATGGCAAACTCAAACTTGGGACAGGAAAAAGGATCGATTTTATTTGGCAATGTTTGCATTTTGAATACAAATTGAAAGATGTTTGTTAAGTTGGAGTATGAAAAAATCAGTCCTGGTGAATTTTATTGTTTGGTAGACCAAAATACAGTATCATTAGTTTTGTTTTGACAGAAATGAATTATTAGTATTTATTAGTATTTTGATATTTCATTGTACAGTTCAAAGCAAAGGATGGCGTCATCGAATGATCGACGAGATCTTAATATGAATCCTTCTCGACACCTTTATGTATGCGCTGTATGTATTGAGCAAATATATTATTAGTAATAACATAGAGTTTGCTATCGATTTGCTTAACATCAAAAGCTCAGACATGGTGAAAGCGGTAAAGAAGTTCAGAGAGTTCAGAGAGAGAGAGAGAGAAAGATGATTAAGATGCATTGTGTAGTCAACGCTACAAAATCGTCATATAAAGCAATACGTTTGCCAGTGACAGATATTTTCTAAACAAGTATAACTTAAACATTTGCCGTCCTTTGCGGGGATTCTTTGTGATTGGTTCAATTTACTTAACTGAACTACTCACTTGTCCGATCCCCATGAAGCTGAAAGAGGAGGCATAGCGATCGGTTTTCAGTCAATAAAAATTGAAATCTGAATTCTCTCATGAATGTTGATGAGCTTAGAAACAGGAAGCCAAATACACAGATATCTTGAGTTTTGAAGTAATTAATTTAACGAGGCCGAGTACAGATCGAGTACGCATGCTTTCGCGCAGCATTTCATTTGTATTGTGAAGTCATCTTTTTGCTTGGTTGACGCCATGGCGTGATAGTTTCAACTGCAGATATTCAGCGAAATTTGTTGAAAATAGCACGTTTGGTGCGTAAAATTGATAATTATATTGTGGAATAAACATAAATGTCTCGAATTATATAAGCTATATTTGGGCTCGGGTCGAAAACGTGAAGAGGGTTCAGCAAGCCTAGCCCTATGTCACGTTTTCTTCACCCGCCTAAATATAGCTTAATTAATATATTTCAAGACAGTAACCATGTATTTTATATTTATGACCCTTAATATGTAATGTTATATATTTATTTATTACCTAAATATGTCTGAATGTTTTAATAATACAATAAAAATCACCATTTCCGCCTTTGTCAAATAAAAAATAGCCATTATCCGACAAATCTGGGAAATTGGGCATACAAAAACCAACTTTGATAAGACCCCTTGAACAAACCAGGTGGTAAAAGGGTTTTTTATTTGACCATTTGATGCCTTTTAGCAACAAATTTGATATGTAGAACGTAAAAGAAATCTCTAGGGCAGAAGTTTAAAAAAAATGTTAAAAATTTGCAAAATAGATACATTTCAAGCAAAATCCCATAGAGTCCTATGTTAAAAATTAATAAACTTTGAGATGACCCCTTAAACAAACAGTGTGGTAAATGTGTTATTTTTTTATCTTAAAATAATAAATAAATTATATCAGTAGAAATTCATGTAAAAAATTTCATTCAAAAATCTGGGGCAGAACAAATTAGACCCGGCCTCGTTAAATAACTTACCATTGCTGTATACTTCACTTAAATTTTTTTCATATGATTTAAAAGTAAATGACACAAAATTAGCAGATTATATCATTTAGCCATAATAATTTATTTTATTTACATTCATTGTATATTTCCCTTTATGCTTGCAACGTTCAATTTCCTGTGAATACACTTTAGTTAGCATTTTCAAGGCGAAAGAGCACAAACATATACGTCATCACGCGTTTTAAATATTCCATTAAATATTGTTAGATTCGATGAAACGTTCAAACTTACATAAACAATTTGGTATTTACGTAACTTTGAAAAAATAATCGTTAAACCGTTATATTTGTTGATAATTTTTTTCTTTTTGGCAAACTTTCTGGCACTATTTTTTTAGTCATGGAAATAACTAAATAAAATGTTAACATCAATTCTCTGTAAAGACCAAAATATTACTGTAGGTCCATGGCACACACCATCTCAGATTTTCATGAAAATTTCTCAGGTGATTGATACGCAAAAGGTATGATATTACCCACCATCCATCAAAATAAGGCATTTTTCCTTGGTTGTCATGGTACCCAATCTCATTAATTTAGAACAATTTCTACTAACATCACTTCTTGCTTAATTAAGATGGCTTATTATACTTTAAAAGAATCTCTATTCATCAGAAAAACGAGTTGGGTATGAAATATAACATGATGAAAAGTAGTGTACAAGTAGTATGCTCCTTTACTCTGTCCCGAGGTTTTGCTTCCACCAATTTTTGCTTGATGTTTCGATAATAATAAATACCTTTGTGCTCAAACTATGTTCATCCACTAATATGAAAAATGTCCAGAGTATCTGTTTTGAAACACCCCCTCTACCGCTTCAGGTTTCAATACATATCCCAAAATAGAAAGTCTACGGGGAATTTGCAATGCATCAGCCATTAATAAGCCCGGATGATAACGTTTAAAAATTGCGCGAGGTGTCCCAAGTACTTCCGAATGGAGAAAGGATGTAAACATTTCCCATTATAAATCTTCGTAAGATATTTATTTCGTTCCTGTAAACTTTTATGAGTGAAAAGGGGTCATAATTTGTCAATGAATTAGCTTGGATATATTCCATTTCATCGTTTGAACTGTACTTCTTTCACAGGTATGTGCATTTTTATTAAAAATCGTCAAAAAGTGATGGGACAAACTATAGTTGAATTTCTCAAAAAATACACCCCAGGTTTAAATGTACAAATTCCACTAAGTGTTGCAGGTTGGTAGCTCGTTAGCTTCATTGGTTGAATGCTGGATTCGTAAGTCAGATTATCGAAATTCAAGTAAAGGACATATCTTTCTGGTACGTTTGATCAGAATTGTTTTATATAGCGGAATTCCTATAGAGCATTGTTCATTTCATATTCACCAATTCATAAAAGACTTACTCTAAATTCACTAAAACTTTAATGAATCAAATGCTTTCTCCTCCTATTAGAACTCTGTTTTTCCAACGTCTGATTTTGCCATGTTGTTGTGACGTCTTTTTCGCACTTCAATACAAAAGAATCAACAAAGGGAAGTAACTTTTGGTTAAATTAATTAAACCCAAGCCAAATTCGGTTGTATTTAGTAGACCAAGGTCTCATCTTTAAAAAAAAAAAATGTTTATTCCAGCTTTCAATTGCTTGCTTAAAATTAAATTGGTATTATTTAGTGTGTCTCTTTTTATCTATTTTATTTGCTAAATCTATGAAACACAAACCGACGGTATTGTTTTTTATACATTTCACTGAAATCAATTTAAGTGCACAAATAAATTGATTACTTACTTATAAAATTAAATCAATATTAGGATCAAACCTTCATACATTTAGAAAGCATCCCATTTATTTATATGATGGCACTCTATAATAAAGAGTTATGTAATTTTGGCCATGCGCAAAATGTTTCAATGTCGTTGCTATGGTAACTGAGATTGTACCCACAGAGAATCTTTATATTGAACACTCTTTCAAGGCAGAGAAATTAAAAAGTGCGTGGCCATGAAGTTTTGGTCCATACAGAGAATTGATGTGAACATGGCTGTTCCTTGTATGATTCATATCCCTGACAAAGAGCATATATAACGGCTTTGAGGCGTAGATACATAAATACTTCATACAAATAAACATCAATATGAATAAAAATATAAGCAATGAATGCTTAGTTTTGAATGTCGTCGGCTAACGCGCGGTAATCAATTTGTCTGCACAGCCTCGGTGTGCTATAGGACTGACGACATCCACAAATAAGCATTCGATGCTTAAATATTAGAAAAATACAGCATAATACATGTCTGCATAAGCGGAATCTCTTTCTATAATAAACCTTACATCTACTTTCAATTCAGATACTAAACGACAACTGATGGTCAAAAGTATATTTTTAAAAAATGTAAAAATAGAGAGACTTCATATTAAAACTGGAACAAAAAAAGGCTCTAACGGCACGAGAAAGAGGGCATTTGTGAAGCAGTGAGTCTGACGCTAGCACCTCATCACATGGATGGTCAGTACATTCATTACTGTTAAAAAGCGAGAGGAGACAAGAAAGGGAAAATTCAAAATGAACCATAACTGCAGGAGAACTCGAGTGGACGCGTACATGTAATGCACGTAAGTGCCTTTATGTATTAAATACAAATACCATATCAAAATCGATTGTTATGCATATGTTCAAATAATAATTTCATATTTTTTTAAAACAATTGTATAGTATGTAAAATGTAAATTATATGCATATAATGAAACAATGTATACTTAAAAACTCTATATTTCAGGTGTGCTCAAAGAGACGCACGTGATTCAAATTCATTTACGAAGACCATTGGCTATGAAGAACTGTACAAGCTTTCTGAGGGGGAAGGGGAGGTAACATATGTACCTCTGATAACCCCTTTTGACCGATATTTCAAAAATACATGATTGTACTCTATTCTTAATCTTCATGTATGGAACGCCTCAACTGCCTAATGTAGATAATCTTCATAATATGATGATAATTCAACATTACACGCTGATATTTTAATATTACATGCTTATACTTTAACATTACATGATGATACTTCATGATAAAGTATCATATATAAATGAAGAAGTATCCCCATACAATGTTAAAATATTAGCATGTAATGTTAAAGTATCAGCATGTAATGTTGAAGTACATGTATCATCAAATAATGAAGATAATCACATTAGGCAATTGAGGCGTTCCATATTCATGTATCTTCCGCTAATAATGAAATATTTACCCGAGACCCCTCACAATGTACAGCACCAATCAGACCCAACCTAACGGAAAGTAAACCCCAACTAAACTCTGGGTTTACTTTTGGGTTTACTCCGGGTTTACTAGAGTGGACGCATAGTAAACCCAAAGTAAACCCAGAGTAGACACAGAAAGTAAACCCCAATCAGAATGAAAGCAGACGCTACATGTGTATTTGGAAGATAAAAGGCGGGTCTGCTTCACACTTCAGTTCGTACAGTGGACCCCAAAAGCAAAACCCCGATTTAACACAAAGTAAACCCAAAGTAAACCCCAAGTGGAGGCAAATTTTCAAAAAGCAGACCGACAGTAAACGCTAAGTTAACCCCGAAGTAAACATGGGGTTTATATGTAGTTGGGGTCTGCTCTGGTGTTAGGTTGGGTCTGATCGGCACTGTACCTGTAATCAGTTCGATGGTCCTCTACCTCTATCTGCAATCTAAGCGTTGTCTGGATGTTTTCCTCGTATCCGGTGAGCACGTGGACAATTCATGGACAAGGACATGGACATGGCCAAGGACATGGACATGGACAATTCCGGTAATTAAATTTCATCAAAGATGAAGAAATAGATTTTCATACATTACATAACGTTCGTTCAATTATAGTACATGGTACATGTAACTATTGTTGTTCTTTTTGTTTTTTTAAATCGGTCAAAGTTTGATGTACTCCGTGTTCGCGACAGTTCGCTATCGAGCCGCTTTAATGACTTAAAATAACTAGTCATTGATGATTGTTGACGTCATATTTATCTCAATGACATTGTAAACTATGGTGTGTACACTTGTATTGTAGTCATTAGGTTGTGTAGAAGAGCTATTTAGAGACTTGGCAAATGAATCATTAGGATCTTAGAATATGAAATTGAGGCATAATTATTATAATTGTCGAATTCGGCTCGGTTTGATTCATGTATAATTCTCATGATACAAAATCTTTTCTTATGATAGCAGCGGTTCATTTCAATTCTATTTTTCATAAAATTTATGTTTAAGGCTTCTGTTACATGCCAATTTCATGCATTTCATTAATAATAAAAGCACATTTATGAAGCTAGACTAGAACTTCTGATGCCTGGTATTGGTTGATGAATATGAGAAAAGTACTTAGTTCAGTGAACCAATGTTTTAAATGCCAGATAAAGTAACTTTGGACCCTGGAGATCATCATCAAACTTAATATTTCCTAATACTAACTTCCCTTCAAAGGTCTTTATTGCACTAATTTATGAACAAGAGTGGTCATGAAGAACACATTGGGTGGGATGTAACTATCTAGTTTGTTCATCAAACCAAGCTGTCAAATATTGATATTTCTTCTGATTTGCTAAGAGAGATTCACAAATATTCTTATACTGTCGAAATTGTTAGAGTTTTCCAAAGGTTGTGTGAAAATGACGCTGTTTTAAATGAAGTTTATAACCCTGGATGAAGTCGGGCAAATATCAATGCGTACAATATTCATATGAATTTGTATTTGCAAAGGAAGACGGCAATTATATAGTAGACCCTTCCTTCGTTAAATTAGAGTTTATCACGTATTGCCTAAAGTCCAAGCTCTTGTTAAAACGGCCTTTTATCTTGTTCAGAACTTGATTTGTTTATCATGTATTTTTTTTACATGTTATTTCTAAATTTTAAACCATCTTGCAACATAGTGGGGATTTACTGGGACAACAGTCGAAAGTTTGATTACTGTTTTGAAATTTCAACTTACTAGAACGCTTCCTTAAGATTTTCATTAACCACATTCTCCTTAATCTAGGTAATTGTGGCGATTTTATTTGTTTGCATATCTGAACTTTAGACTTGAACCCTCATTGTGAACTTAGGAAAACGTGCTGATTTTGCTTGTCCAAAGGTTCAGAAGAAGTAGAAGAAAAATAAGAGTTATAACATAATAGTATGTATGCATTATTTCCATTTTTAGCCGGGCTCTGCTGAAAGCAGAGTCCTGGCTATAGGCAGGCAAATCGCCAATGTTACTATAAATAGCACAAGTAAACAAAAAACCAAACAGCGTCAAGGTAAATCTTCCGCTATACCAAATAGTTACACAAAGAGCCACGTTTTGTCAAAAGTGTTGGCATTTTGTTTCTTTTTTTTTAATTTCGAATGAATTGTCTATCTTTTTTAGTTTTTTATTAATAACGTATTTTTAAAACATTACTATGCATTTTGGACACATACAATGCGCATGAATTTCCATGAACTACTTTGCTGCGCGATGAAGAAATGGGGATTGAATATATAATGCTTGTTGCAAAATTCAAGGCAGCAACTGTTGAACTTTTTAACTTCTACTGGACAGACATATTTTTTGTTTATAGCCGCTTACAAAATTTGGTCGCTCTCTGATGCTTTGCCGACATTAAAAGCATGAGAGAGAGAGAGAGAGAGAGAGAGAGAGAGAGAGAGAGAGAGAGAGATATTTTCAGTCTTTACTACACAATATGCATAAAGACACACCGAAAGAGCCCGGCTTTCAGTACTTCAGTACTTTGATTTTAATTGTGCTTCTTTATGTACATGTACATAATGAGTACATGCATCTTCCTTACTTTCCTCTATAATTAAAGTAATATGAGTGAGCTGTATTTTTTAGAATTTTATTTTGCTGCAAAAACCTGCCAGTGTGATAAGTCTCCCTGTAACTTAAACTTTTATGATAAATAAGATTTGAAAAAATCATTAATTTTTGTCAGGAGAAAGATTTCACTTATAAGGAATGTATAGCAGATTATATCAATATTTGTACAGGACGACAATAATTCAATTTTGCTCCAATTAAGGCTTCTTAATGGCTTTTCCCCACAAAAACAGAGCTAACAGAAATTTTAAAACTATGATATTTTTTGTCATTTTAGTAGAAAATAACATTTTCTTCAAAAAAAAATTCAACATGAAAATTGCAGCTCATATTGCTTTTAGCAAAGTTAATTTTTAATCAATCACATTTAGTGGTTCATAAGAAGTCTTTAAAATGTAAACTGACAAAGGCCGAGTGGACGTGATAAGAATTTCTTAAATGCACGTGCGGTTCTGGTTAGCTAAAAATCGATGATCGAAGAACACTTTTGAGTGGACGGCTAGGAAATCGATGACAAATCTCACGACATAGGATCGTTTTCGGTACAATTAATTACCGTTCTAAGATGACAAGTTTCCATCACCTTAGGCAAAAGTTTTATTGATTTGGTAGAGAAAATGCATCTACAAGTATAGCGTGAGATGAGTCTTGCTAATATCAGGAATTAGACTAAAAAGGTCGTGATGGATATCTTCTTTTTGTGACTGTCATTGGTTTTCATTCAGGATTATATGTAAGCGCTCCAAGATACATTGTATTTAATCAACCCAATTTTTTTCCAGACGAATGGAGAAATAGAAAACAAAACCAAGGCAATACATTTGCTGGTTGGGTTTTGTATATACTTATTTTATTTCTTTTGTTTTATCAGTAAAATGAAAACAGTTTATTACTGGTACAAACACTTTTGCAAACGTCTATACATGTAAATATGCATGTAGCTTGTACAAAATAATGTTTACAAATCTCGTAAGAGGTGGCTTTATCATTATGGTACTTAAACTTGAACAAAGTTCGATCTATCATTCATCTGATTTTTTTAAAAAAAAAAGGAATAAATCAGTTTATACAATTTTGATTTATTCAAAACGTGACAGACTTTATGTTACCACGTGACCATGACGTGAACAAAATTTTCACATTTGAAAATTTATTAATAGAGACAATTAAAATAGATCAAATCATATAATATGTAGAGAGACTCAGAGAGAAAATTAAGAAAGAAAAAAAAATAATTTAATGAGGTTATTGTTAAACTACACTGAAATTAACAAAAACGATTTAAAAAAAAAAAATGAAAGTGTATGATCCTTAATTAATGATTTAAATTTTCATTATCTATCTAAGAATTCTTTCCCCACTTCTCTGCTTTTCTTCTCTTATATTTCAATTAAGGTGTATGCATTTTTATCATAGTTACGAAATGTTATCGATTTTTAAGGAAAATGATTTTTGTCCTGTGTCCACCACAACCTGATATGTGCAAGATAATGATAAAACAATAGAAAAATCAATAGACGAAACACTTTTCACACCAGCCTAAATCATCAACTTCATGGAGGTGTTTGAAGATCACAATGTTGGTCGGCGTTCAGTGGAACAATACAGTTTGGTGCGTAAAGCGCATGTATCAACTCCGTATACTGATTCAGTGGGTAAGTTTCATCATTGAAATGAAAGAAATGTGTATTGTAGGTGTGCACTACATCATAACATTGCTAAAAAAATAACTTCATATTTAATCAATATTTCCGGAAAAATGGTAAAATAGATCTGGAACACATCTCCCCAAAAGAAATGTACATTAGAATAGTAGAAAAAAAAGTCTTCAATTTTTCAATCGTTGATAAAAATATATTATTAATTGATAAAAAAAAATATTTTCATAAAAACAACGGAACAATGACCAAGAAAAACACGTGTGTCATTTGCGATTTAAAATGAAGAATAGTGTGTACTGTGATCACACACATGTACGTTCAATCTTGAATTGGATTAAAATGAAAAATGTTCTATCAATTTGAAACAAGTTAAATATTTGGCATTCATTGATAATGAAACTGTAATTATGATAATTAACATTTGACTTTGAAAACAGGTGTTTTTGTGAATAAGTAGTAAGTACACACGCTCATTTTTTTTTTATTTTGAATTTAAGCATATGATGTTACATAAACATGCGTTGCATGGTTTCAATTATATCATACCAAAAATGTTTTGCTAAAGAAACTCGGGGGAAAATATGTAGAAAGCAAGAGCGGTTTGTTTTCCTGTAAATTTTATTACTGGACACGAGTGATTTTTAAGGGGTAAAGAAGTACAAATTTGATTTCCAGAAAATGATCAAAGATTACACAACCTGACGAAGGGTCGTCCATGCAATTTAAATGGCAATAAAGAATACACATGAACATAAGGCAGATACTCAAACATCAAATATGAATCGACACAACACTCATATGTTCCTCAAATGTTCAGCAGCTACATCGCAGGAGGCAATTCATTTCTTCATCTTCAGTGACGTATAAAAAGAATAAAAGTAAGCGAGTCTCCGCCGCCGAATCACGTGATTAGCTTCAGACGACAATATGCTGTCACGTGATCTACGGATTTTTGGACCGCAATGTTTCCACAAAATATCAGGCGCACGCAAATGTTCCCACATTTTCTTCTTTGATTCCTTTTTCTCTCTATCCTTTTTTCGCTCCTTCGCTTACTCTTTTTAACCTTTTCCGGAGCACCAGACATAACTTATGCAATACATACATGTACACATGCGCAAAATATAATTTTTAATAATGACGCTCTCAGGAGACCGAGTTATTGGTTGGAGCGGTGCTTGATTTTATAACACTGTCAAGAATAAATTTAATTGTAATTCGGTATATCGTGTCCATATTGTCACTGTAACGATCTCCTAGTGTGATTTTCACGGCTTCCAAGAATGGCTTCTCCATATCCTGAAAAAGTTCAATCAAAGTTTAACTAATGAAGTATATTGCTTTGCTGCTTGAAGCTAATAGCCAGCACCATATACATACATTACATCTACATACGATCAAAGGAAACAGACAATAAAACTCCGTTGCAAGCAAGAACATGTAAAAGATATGGAATGGTACGTATTTATGTCAGAATTGATTGAAGACCTAAGATCGTTAAATATATCTATCGTTTATTTATTAAGGCAACTGTTATAATATAATACAATACAATAATTGTGTTTTATTTTATTATTTTTCACTTCAGAACAACTCAGATCAGGCAAAATGGTATTTCAAGACAACAAGGAATTCATTATTTCCTAAGTACCACATCCATAGCGATTTTCAAGATTAACCCGGCAGTTGTATATGCCCTCAGGAAAATAGCGTGTTCCTGGGCTGTACATTCTTACAAACGCTTCGATTACTGTCAGATCAAAAACAGATTTATATTGTTCATTATGCTCGTTCAATAGCAAAATTCACGTAATAGATTTGTCTTTCACATTTGTTTCCTATTTGAAAAAGTTTGTAAATTTTAATATAAATTCGTTGAGAAAGGACTATTTTTTCTTCCCAATGAAACGGAATGAAAACCATTTTACAACATTAAGGTGGCCTTATCTTTCTTCATAACGTCTGATAATCTAATGATGAAATTAAGATTTATAGTGAAACAAAATCGGATTTCAATTAATTCTTCAGTTCAGATCTTCCGATGTACATGTATCTGTACGTCATATCCGCTAATGTTGTTTTGATTATGGTCACAATCAACTAGATGCTACATGTAGTAATGTATCGGAAAATCACCGCGTTCCTTAGATTCTTAGCCTAACAACTTCATTTTTCAAATTTTTTTTAATGCAGACCATGACTTGTACAATGATTTCTTGAATAATCAGAAATTATATCCAGTTCAAATAATATCGGTTTACGGTTTGTACCGCGATGGTCATCTAATCACAACATTGAACAGAAATAAATATAATTCTAAAATTACTACCAGTTTTAACTTTTTGTTGCTACCTGGTCACCGTTTTGGATCTTCTTTTTAATCATTGGGTTTTTTTCTTTCCTTTAGATTATAAATCTTGAATAATCATGTATACATATAAGAATTCTCATTTTGTGGACTCAAGATGTTTACAGAGCTGTAATGTGGTCAGATACATGTAACCATTAAGGCCTATGGGCCTTATTTTGCATTACGGGCTTTTAGTGTGGAATCTAGCATTTGACATTAATATAAGGAAAACAAGTAACTAAGACACGATTTGAGCTCAAAATTTAATAAGATTTTATTTTTCCAATTTTAATGTTTAGAAGGGTTAATATGGGTACTTTTAATGCTTTGTCAAATTTTGAAAGTCAAATATAGAGTTATATGCAAGATACAGAGTTGGAAATTTTTGTTTAGTAAACAAAGCCCGAGCTTTGTTATGGTTTACATAATGTGTTTTATTGGTATACAAGTCTCAATCAAATGTTGCGTTTTTCTGGTTATCATATTATCTATGAAAACATTAAATCAGTTTATCTTGTTTGCCACGAGTCATTTGGTCAAAAAATAGTAAATCCATACTTTACATTATTTGTAAACAAATATAAGACTCTAGCTTCTTTTTTTTTTTTTTACATATCAATAATTTCTTTCATCTGCATCTCTCTTATAACTTGACTTTTAACATTCAAATTTTGGTTAATCATTCAAAATTACCAAGTAAACCATTTTATATATAAAAAAAAGAAAAAGAAAATTTTGATCTAAAATCGTGTCCAAGTCCCTTTAATAGAAAAACATGGTCACCTAGTCAGTATACATTTTTATCAAATTTTAAATGGTGAAGTTTTCGAACTTTGCAAATATGCATATTGCTTTCCATATATGATCAATTCAAAATCTGGATAATTATTCTAATAACGGTATACTACAGATACAAATTTAAATATGAAATCCTGACACCTACCCATATTAGTTCTGTTCGAAAACCAGGGAATTTCATATGACTTTGTCCAGTGGCTTTGAGCACATCGAACACATAGTCTACATTATCAATGTTAGAAATGAGTTCATCGAGAGTTCCCATCACAGAAATAGCATGTTTTTCCACAAGTTCACTAACACGAATTTCGTCCTCAGTCTTTAGATGGCGAAACCGCACAAACATAGTTCTAATGTCTTCATTTGCTCTAAACATTCTGCAAAAGAATCATCATAAGTTATATATCTTAATTATTTTCATGTTATGCATTTGACACCGAGTTTAGTTTTTGATGGTTAAATTTACGAATCATTCCCCTGCACGAATGGTATTGGAAGACATGTATGCATACATGTAGCAACTGGACATAAAGGAGTAGGCGGAAAACATAAAGGAGTAGATGGAAAAACAATTAAGGGGAACACAAAGAATAGAACATATTTGTAATAAATGCACGTATATTTCTCAAACATTACACCTAAGAGTTTAAATGAGTTCAACAAACTATAAAACAGTTGGTCTTTTACAATATCTAGAATGTATAGACTGTTTTTATTTCAAACATTCTACAATTTCGTAACACTCATCGCAAATGTTTGCCTTATTACATAATAAACATAGTCTCTATAATTAAGAGGTTAGCAATAACCTCATACTCAACCTGCCTGTGGTTACAATTACAACCTGTTTTATCTATATTATTTAATGCTTGCGTCATTTTCATCCAAAATGAGACATCACACCACGTGTGTTCTTAGTACACAGTAGTCATCACCAAAGATTGACATTACTGAATATCTAGACAAGGAAACACATTACGCCTGTGGTTGTTAAGGAATCTTATTGAATGACGTAAAAATGTAGGCTGTTGTATTTTAATTGAATAACGGAACAAAAAGAGGTATTTTATAGATTAAGAAACAGTTATATGCCAAAGCAAAAGACGTTCAAAAACAGTTGGAAATGTGTCAACTTACATATGTATACAAAATGTAATCATAACGCATCCAAATATGGCATTAATCGATGAATCAGTTTTACCTTTCCACCAGCTAAAATAACGGAACTTCTAAAAAAAAACCGATTCCATGCAAAAATATGTCTCTAGCTCTTATTCAAGAGGCGTGGTCACGAATTTGCTCAAATTTAACTTTTCAAATTATCATATTTACAAATGAATGCTTTGTTAATATACAAGTATACCTGCCAATTATCAGCCAAAATTTGAATGCCAGGTGTCAAGTAGTAAGCGAGATAGAACCATTTTAACAAGACCTTGGACTTTCAGTAGAACGTTACTATCTATTTCTTGCGTCAAAACAAGTTAAAAATGACGCTGGTTTCAAGCGAAATATACACCGATTGCGTAGTCTTAGCTCAAAAACCAGACAAATCTTGTTGATTTCAAAGAGCAATCGCCGAGTGGCCTTCAATGAAATAGACAGGTCTACGTCACATTGCTGTCTGACACCAACTACCCAAAGTCCAAGCTCCTGTTAAAATGGTTCTATATACTGTAACTCACAATTCTTTGTTATGTAAACACGGCTCATGTTATTATTGGTTTTATATATTTAGGTTGCTGAATAGAAAGTACATTATTTAAAACAAAAACATGAAGTGAGAAGGCAATAGAAAATGTTAAAATATTTATTCAGAATATGGCTCATTATTTTCGAGGTATATAGTTTAATTATCATTTCCTCCTGCTGTTAACTTACGTTGTAATTGTGTCCTCAAATTGACATGTCGTTTCCTAGTATTGACAAGTTTCTATTTTTTTCTTTTTGCATTATCCAATCATTCGCTCGTTTCCTGAACCAAGGACACACAATCTTAAATATACACTCTCCAATCGTAAAAGCTTCCACAATCTATTGCTTTTGGATTCTTGGCTTGTTTAAAAAATTTTTAAAAATGGATGCTGAAAGGACCTTTTACATGTATATGTACAAAAAGAGCTAAAACAACCTCTTGTTAGGCCATCCCTTGTCTTTGAATTGCTACTTTGATCCATAACATGTCATATAAGCAGTCTGATTCACCAATCAAGTTTCACAAAGTAAACCGATTCCAATGATATCATTGAAAGGCCAGAACACTCACTGGGGATATTTAATTTCGAATTTTGAATCAATTCTGGGCTTTCGTAGATGTACATGTACGTGCATTTTACGAGGAAACTTTCCCCGAGTTTAACTTTCTGTATACAAGAAACCAAAATCGAAAAATATGTTTCCGAATCGAGAAATAATAATTATGTTCAGCTAAAATTGCGAAAGAATCTATGTAAGAATGCATGAAAGAAATTGGATATTCAATATCAAATTGAGTAAGAAAAGCAAAGGTTCGTTTTTGTGGCGCATATTTATTTATTTATTTTTTTTTATAAATTTCATCTTCATTTTAAATGAACTATACAACTTCATATCAAGTCTAATTATTTTGATTTTTCATATATTTTTGGTCAAACACGGGAAAATATTTTGTAGGTAAGCGTTACCCCCCATCTTGTTTCAATTTCTGTCATGTGTAGGCCTATCTTTTTTTCATTCGTATTTACAAATGTGTCTAAATCACATGTGTGTTTTAATTGTTATTGAATGTTATTGATTGTTTGAATTAAATTTAGCCGTACAACATTCATTTCTGATATTTATGTCATGTTGTAAATTTTGAATTTACTGGGCGGGTGTAAATACAAAATTTACAACATGACAACAGTTGTCATCTTGTAAATTTTGTATTTACACCCACCCTGTAAATTCAAAATTCAAAAATGACATTTGTCTCTGTCTACAGTTTCAAACTTCAAGCTTTACATTAAACTTTATTTAATTAAGTACCGATTTGTTGTTTGTTTTTATTATTTCAACAGGTGCTATGAACGTGGGATACTCACAGCCACAGAATACATGTATCGACCGTAATAAGGCTAATTACTATAAAATCACGAATGGTGTAAATCAAACTGTGATAAATGCATTAACAAGGAATAACATTTTA
Source organism: Magallana gigas (assembly GCF_963853765.1). Classification (NCBI taxonomy): domain Eukaryota; kingdom Metazoa; phylum Mollusca; class Bivalvia; order Ostreida; family Ostreidae; genus Magallana; species Magallana gigas. The sequence goes on along the minus strand of NC_088858.1, from coordinate 33,755,029 downwards.
TTCCATTTTGCAAAACTATTTGTGGAGTAAGTCTGGACTGAGTGAAACAGTTTTGTTTTGAATATCAGAACATCTTGTTCTAAACAGTTGCGAAGAAAATAACAGCAAAACATGTGATAGAAGATCTACAGGGAATGCGAAAGAAAGCAGTGCTCTACTTGTGACATTTCAGTAAACTATCATTGTATGGATCGATGGAATATTGTGTAAATATATTTTTGCGAAAGTGGGTATTCCATAGTGTATTGTCATGCATATGTACATGTGATTTAAAAACGCGACATATCACGAAACAATATTAAATTCAGATTGTATTCCAAGTATGGGTATATTAAATACATTGCTTAATAAAAAAAAAAGACAGGCTCAGAACATGATTAAATTTTAACAGCTTGTACGAATTTTATTTTTTAAAGCGGTGTGGTATCCGTGCTATTATTATTGCTTCACAGCCGTGTTTTCGACTTCCTTGAAATATCAAACATGTCTAAAAATGTAGAAATCTTTTAAAACCAGAAGGAAAATCAATTTGTTGTACAATAACTACCGGTATCTCTGTGTAAACTTCCGTTAAAAGCCCTTCAATTATTAATTTTTCGATTCCTAGGTGTAGATCTCATAATCTCTCATCTGAGCAAACATCCCGTAACAGATGGATTTTATAGCAAGCATCAAGCTCTATAGATTAAAACATTGAAGAAGTAGTAGAGGAAAAAAAACCTCGTTGCTTTTCAGTACTCTTTATCGATTGCAAAGTCCATCGCCCGTTTTTTTGTTTGAGAAACTTTGGTCTTTTTCTTTTGAGATTATTGCTAAATAATGTTGATTAAGGATCGAAGCATCACTTACATGGTGTCGAATTTCAATTAACGAGTACATGTCCGGAAAATAAAAACCACTCTACTGATTACTTATTCCCTCAGGGAATAAAGATATTTTTTGTCGTCTGCAAAAGTCCACGTGATTAAAATCGGGCTAGATTCACCATCAAACGAAAACCAAAAATCTTTTGCTTAGCTAACAAATGTTTTTAAAACATTGATTGTTTTATTTATATCGGCCTCTTGCGCCATCTGTCAAAACTTATCTCGGTACAAATTGTTAGATTAAGGCGGATCAATAGTGCAGGAAAATATGGAAAAGCGCTGCCGCGACGTTGACTCATTTAAGTCCCTTCGATTTGAAAACCCAAAACCCTGTATTGATTGGGTGCTATATTCCACATTCCAAACGGATGCCAATTTTTTTCAATGAATAATTCCTTTTTAGTCTTCACAAACATTGGCGAACAATCAGCATCAGATTTAACACAAAAACTTAGGCTTGTCGTTTGATTAGTTAAAAACCGTATACGTTACAACTTATTAACGAACTATTAATTGCAAACAAGTAGAAAAGAGAATGAAATTGTCTCACGCAAAATCTAACAATCATCTTTAAAACTTCTCTATAATCTGAAATATTCTTAGGTACCATTTTTAGGTCGATCATCTTTTAGATTTTTTCGATAGTGCTTTATGTTCAATGCTTAAACTGAAAAATGGAATTCAAGGACTCTATTGAGTACAATGAAACATATGACATGCTTACATGCAAGTGTGTCTAATTAATTAAACTTAACTAGCTATGAACCATTTATGAAAAAAAAATCGATGCTAAAAATACAATAACACAATGATATCTGACTGTTGAAAGTCTTTCAAATTAGGATTTTAAGATATCTTTGGAAAATACAAAGGATCAAAAGAAACTAAAGAATAACTTCATGGCTATCTATGAGGTGTAAATTCTAATTAAGTCTAATGATTTGAAAAAAAGAACCAACGGATCAAAATGAGACTTTGAGAAAAATTTGAAAATAATTAATTAGAAAAAATAATGAATAATCGTTATCCGGAAAACAAATAAAATGACACTCTTTCATAAAAGTGTTTGGAGCGATCACAGTAAAGGAAAGGGCATTCCATCAGCGACTTCCGGTCTTTGGTATGTGTCGACATCCGGTATTTGGTCCTGTCGGACAAAACTTCCGGCTGATATTTAGCTCTGCTTGATATTTAGTTTGACGTTTTCACAATTCATGTCTGGAAAACCGCTCCTCACATTTGAGCATTGTAGCAATTAAAATCTGAATAATTGTCTGTCTCGTCCTCGTTCGTGCTATGGCTTAAACATACATGTAGTTTCTGAATAAATGATTGTATTTTATGTTCATTTCATGCAATGGATTCGGCTTGTTCCAACAATGTATCCAGCTGGTGTGTTTGTTTTGATTTTAACAGACATTTTTGTAAATTTTCAAATGAAAGAGCTCCCAAAGGGTCATTTGAGAGCTTTACATCAATGTGCATTGTTTCGCATCAGCATCAAGCTTTTCCTGTATGGTGAGCGAAAATAGACACGGAATCTAAACAAATACTCCAGCTGTATAAATTGTTGGAGTATACTAGTTATCAATACGTTTGGTGAAAAAAGCAAATTAAATTAAATACACGTAAAATGCACATATGCAATAAGAAGAAGGGTACAAAATTAAAGCGGACACCACACTCATATCCCAACATTCACAACAACAAACATCCAATTTTAAAACATGAACACAGGCACCTGCCGTTTTAAACGTTTCTTTTCAATGAATATTTTTTCATTAAGAGTTTAAAACATCTGGTGCCAGTGGACATGATATCATTGAAGTCGGCAGCCAAAACTCAGCACCATGATTGAGTCGACAAGCCAGATACACCATAAAGCAATTAGTAAACCACCCCACATACGTACCATTGCAAACGTCTGATAAGGTAATCATATTAGTCTTTCTACAGAGGCAATAGCGAAGGACACCACATAAAAGTATCAAATGGGAACTCGTTCATTGTTGATACAACGTATTTCTACCACACTTCGTACATTATGCATGAATGTACGTGTAATTTAAGAAGTTTAACCTGCTTTGTTGTTTCTCCTATCAGGTTCGTAATGTTTGTACATACTGTACAGCACGATCTTGCATACATTATACGCATAAAACAAAATCTTTATATATATCACTAACTGAAAAATCAGCTGACCTACGACCAAAATATAACACACTAATCTATTGTGAAAAAATACTTGCAGTCGCCAAGAAGAGAAATGGTATTGATTCCTTAACACCGAATTGACATGTTCATGGATATTATCTATGAATATTTTCTATGGCAATATGAACCACGACTGCCACATTATTCACGTCACCTAGATCAGAACATAATCTATCCTTCATCAAGCACCATTCAGGCATTCATTTACGAGGCTACGGACGGAAGTTCCATTAATCTATATTCAATTCTGTCAATATAAAATCGCAATATTTTAAAATATCCAATACTTTATTGCTGGCACGGTAATTACAAGCGTGCACATATTGAATGCGTTTAACAAACTTTGGAATAAAAATGTGGTATGTGTATAATACATTTGCGTGTAGTGTTATTATGAAAAACGCCTTTAATTGAAGAACAAAATAGTCGATGTGGATGGCTTAGAGAATTGGCAGTGTTTTGACAGACGTAGAAACGACAAGACTCAAATGTGTCATCTTGGCTAAATCTCACGAGGGCTTTGTCCTTGCGTTATAACTTACATCCCCAATGCATATCGATTGGTTGCCAACTGCCAAAGGGACAGCTTTTAAAGGGAGAAGGTGCCGCGTTCTACCACCCTTGGTTCCTCACTACAGCGATTAAATGGACACCAGTATATAATGCCTGATTTCAAGGGAATACTGGAATAGCGTACTATACGGACGAATGTTTCGAACATTTAAATTTGATACACGAACCAAATGATGACAAAAAGCAATTTTTTATAAAGTCATTTGATATTTAGACACATTTTGTACGGTCGATCAATTGATTTAAGGGAAGATTTTTTTTAAATATTTTAGTTAATACATTTTAAGTAGATACTATATTACCAAGATATGAAATATGATTTTTAGCGGTATAAGATCAATAACGTCAAAGCCCACTGCTATATTATAGGCGAGATTTCTTTCCTAGCTTTCTGAGAAACATATTAAATTTACGTATGAAAAAGAGAAATAAGTTTACCATAGAGAAGCACCATAAAATGATAACTGACATCTCAAGAGACAACCGTCTCGTTATACACAATGACTATGAAGTGTTAATCAAATGACAATACCAAATTTTCGAAAGCCATTCTACATCAACTTACTGGCATGGCGGCGAGAACTTCGCAATAACTGTCGTTTACTAATAAGCTTAGTGATTGCGAATGCATGTACGGCCAGTAAGTGGTCATATTCGCTGTAGCGTAAAGCTTTTCGCATTAAGAAGTCTAGCTCTTTATCTGCTTGTAATTGGGAGTAGTAGTTTGACTGGTCTTACAAGAATAAGAAGGCTTTGACTCGGTCGGTATGGATTGACTATATGCGATGAGTTCGACAGTACTTTGAATGGGGAGATGGTTACTTTTGGTTAATAACAGGAAAGGGTCAAATAATTATCAATGTTTGCACTAAATTTGAACCTTACAATACATTACCAAGTTAATCTTTCGTTTAGTACATTAATTTTGATTATATAAACAAAATTTGGTGGTAAAGGTGGAGGGGGGGGGGGTGAAACTGACATGTCCTGATAAAGGAATCAAGTAAATATACAGAATTCATGAACAGGAAGTAATGACACATGCTTTGATTGTAAAACTTGCAAGCAGTCTTCACAACTAACATGAAACGTCTCTTTGACAGTCAATCGCACATTCAGCTCGTCTGAACCCCGACTTCCGGCTCGAGATGGTTGCTTTTGCAGATGACTTCACACGAATTTCAGACGACTTTCCACATCAGACTGACATAAGCAAGACTGGCTGTTGGTACACGTTTAATGAAAATGACAGCCCATGTCCGATGTTGCCTGGCCAGCCTGCCAAATTGGATTTATCTCAGCTCAAGATTGGAGGATGCTTAAATCTATATTCTTTAGCTTCAATCTGAATAACTTAGCCATGCATGCTTAAAGATCTTGAAAGTAAAGGTAGAGAGAATCTGATTAATAGAACAGACGCTTTTGTTTCCATCTGTGCCATTTGGAAAAGAGATGGGCTTTGAAGCTGTTTCACTTATCATTGCAGTGATAACAATTAAGACATCATTCAACGGTTTAACAAGCCAGGCTTAACAAGTGTAAAAGCAGAGGAGCATGTTTTGGTTTTTCTCCTTGGATCGATCAAACGAAAATATGGAGTGTTCAGCCTTGAATCATTTTGTTGTTATATCAGTGAATTAAAACGCGTGTTGCGGTTACACAACTTTTTCTCCTCCTTGCACACGCGCATGAATGCATGCAAAAAATGTCGATATATCAATGGAATGCTTACCTGATAAACATCTCCACCCCTGTATCTGCCATGCATCTTTTAATTCCTTTCCATGATTTCTTCAGTTTGAACACCTGTCTAGCGTCTAACGGTAGCCGGGGGTCCGTCGGTGCGGGGGGTGCTGGGTCCGGGAGCGCGTCCGCCATTATTTCATTGACGTCTGTCAGCGATCCTGCCTTCGCGGTTTCATCGCCCTCTGCCGACGATAGTCTACATCCCATAATTATATTTCTCTCAATTTAGTGACGTAGTACGCGAAATGATCAATACTCTCTGTTTTCTCTCTACAGCCGGTGATGAGTGGGTAAGGATGAACGTAAATTCATGTATGTACCGTGCATAGTCTATGGAATAAAAGAAAGAAAAAATTAATAAATATAGCAGTTGGTTATTGCATGTTCTTGCTCTTTTCTGTTGTGATTCAGTAAATACAAGTAAACAGTGTTCTGTTCTTAAGTGAGCGCATCATGCGGGCGAGATGTAAACAATGAGTCTCGGAAATAATAACATACAACGGCTACTTCATACAAGCACTTGACTTGTCATCACACAGTGCAAATATTTAACGGAAGAAGCAATTAATGCGAACAATGTCAGTGCACATTTCGTCATGTATTGTAGCCTGTGTTGAAAGGGGGGGGGGGTGAATGTGATGAACACTTGCTTACACGCATTCCTCATTCAACAAAGGAAAAATTAACACGCAGGGTTTAACCCCCCCCCCCCCCCCCCCACACACACACACACACACATACACACACATTTTTGTTCTTAACGCCGAGGTTGAACAGTATCTTGTGAGATAAATAAAAATGTACAAAGTATTTCTTTTTTAAAACTGATTTATAAAAGTAAAGTGCAATAGATAATAGTAAGTCTTTATGCATTTATGAGAAGGTACATTCAATTTTTTCTAAAAAGCATTCAAATGTACAATCCTGAAAAATACATTATACGTCCCTGATTACAGCGAACCAAGTGCAGTTTTATTATGCGTGCTGTACATTAATATCATGTCGTATCTAGATAATTTATCAAGCGACAGATTCTCACGGCTTTTGCTGCCTAAGGGAGAGAATCGATTTTCACTTTCCTCAGTGTATCAGTAAATGTGCGATAAACCTTGCTGACAGTATTGATAAAACCATAGAAAGAAATCGGATTCATCATGTACGATCATGTATAACGCTTAATTCTAAAGTTACACTACTAGTATTTGAAGCAGTAAAACTGTCAAATTTTGTGAAATATAGAGTATATACATTGTAAAATAATAAAATTTTGACATTTGAAAATTCAGAAAAACAGTTTTTATAAGAATCCAAATACATAGTACATACCTTTCGATTTCACAAGCGAGCTTAATATTGTAAAATATTGTATTTTTACACGGTATCCGTCAAGTTAAAAACATCACAGCTATAACAGGAATTTAAAAGATGTGCACCAGTGAGTATTGCTTTAAAACAAACTTTTGAAGCATAAGATAATAAAACTTCCTTTGTTTAAAAAATCTGAATCCGGGACGCATGAAAATAAAACTGTGTGAGAACTTCCATACACCAATTATAAATAACCACAGAATTGTGTCTTCTTTTTCTCAGGCATTAATACGCGATCAAGTTGAGTGCCCCAGTTTTCTTCTGCAAATTCAATGTGCGATGGAGCAATAGAAAATTTAAAGTTCTTCCTTTTCAGTCCACCTCAAAAAGATCTTTGTCTGAATTTGTTTGTATACACAGTTAAGTAAAAAAAAAACCATGATATAACAAATTCGTATTTCCTGTAAAGTCAAACGGGTATGAATAATCTGGTTATCCAGTTGTCGATCTTTGTCTCTTTTGGTTATACAAAGGCCTGGAACTCCAAAGAAAGTTAACACTCAATGCAACCGAGAGGAAAAATGTCCACAAAGATACCATCTATATACCGGGACAGAAGCGGCATTGACCATAATCCCTCTCCAAATCTAATATTCAAGGCTGAATAATTTATCCCTCCCGTTGAATTGCCTTTGGGCTAAGTTAGTAGCGAGTTTTTGTGCATTATAAACGCGATGCCTGCCGGATAGAATTTGTTCTGCTCGATGGAGAGATGATTTGATGCTAAATGTATTATGGCACAGGTGCATGTAATTCACATTGTAAGTTACAACCCCTGCAACAGAAGGTCAATCGCGTATGTTGCGCTGCCGCTGGGCTATTATATCCTATATTGTACGTCGAGCTTGTCTACTTGACGCTCTTCAAATACATTGTCAATTTCTATTGTTTAAATTATCTTTCGAGTGAAAGCAAGTCGATTGTAACCATACGGTAATGTATAGGGTTGTTTAAAAGTTGGAACTTAAATAAAACTGAAGATGAAAACAAACAAACTATATAGTTTAACTCTTGTAGATGATCTATGCAATCTATATAGACCACAATATTGTGCAATTTTATTTCACAATCCAGTTTTCCATTAAATTCCATCTAAGGAATATATTGCTTTTTCTGGCAAAAATCTAGAGTCATATTCGTAAGCCTACAAGAAAATTATGCTAGATTTCCACAATACATGGATTTTTCATCAATCTATGGGCTGATACAGATTAATTATATATTGTTTAAAAATTTTAAAAAGTTTATGTATGGTACATGTAGTTCAATCGGTATTTTGATTTTCAATATTCTTATTTCAGGAAAAACTCTGAGTAGTATTATGCAATTATGCATTATGCAATTATGCAATCTTAAAACAAATCTAATAAAAACTTTACATTCTGTAATTAAGTGTACAAGTTGCCATGAGTTAAAAAGGACCAATTACTCAGTCGAGTAGATGTGCTTTTTATTAAAACAGTTACGATTTTTAAAAGTTTACTTGATGCACTTTCCAAGACATGACAATCGATTTAAAAGATAACTGCTTATTATTGCACCAGGACATACACTGTCTCGTTATTTCCTGAATTTACAGAATACCCATTTTCGTTATGCTAATGGATTGTTTTGCTCATATACATTTGGATGAGATTTAAAGGGTTTTCTTCGTTTTCTGTTTTTCTATAATTCAATTTGAGGATAAAAATCTATATTGATTCATCTAGTCGGAAGGGGGGGGGGTGAAAAAGGGAGTGCAAAAGTGTAATGTACAGTATACAACAAGGAAAATAGAGTTCATCGTATCCAACAACAAACTCAACGTTCATAGCCAATGCTTATAATTAGAAAAATGTCTTTAAATCAGCGTGAATCGTCAGAATCGAGATTCCGTGAAGAAAGCGACGAGAAAAAAATCCATCATGTTAATCCGCATAAATGAAGACCACAAGCTGACCACGGGTGGCCTCCCCTCCTTCTCCTGGGCTATTTCCCTTGTCATAGAAAAACGAAGGTTTATTAGATGGCCAAACTTCTATATTTTTTTTTATCTTTTTTTACAAAGCGTAACACCGAATACCCATTCTTCAATATTTAGATTTCAGAAAGCTGCATCCATTTCATTTGCTTATCAAAAGATTTTAATTAATTCTTACTTTGTTGGTTCATGCGAGTTGAGAATTGTAAATCGAAATCTATGTATTATACATGTAGCCAACGTTTCTAACCTTTCATAGAACTTTTAAATCACTCGGTCGAATTTGTATTTAGGACCATTTTAACAAGAGCTTGGACTTTGGGTAGTTGTTTCAAACAACAATGTGACGTAGGCCTGTCTATTTCATTGCTGGCCATTCAGCCTTGGCTCTATGAAATCAACACGATATGTCTGGCTTTTGAGTTAAGACAACGCAAACTGTGTATATTTCGCTTGAAAACAGCGTCATTTCAACTTGTTTTGGCGCAAGAAAAAGATAGTTACATCCTACTGAAAGTCTTTTTAAAAATGGTTCTTATACACCGATAACGTTCAAACCACGTGAACAGAAATTTAAATGTTCATTTTTGATCGACGCTTAACATGTCTGGCTGACTTTTCTTAGAAGTGAGGCTTCAAACGTCAACTAAACGTTTACGTGATGGGACTGACGTTGCGTTCAAAAAAGCATGCGCTTTTCAACAACCTAACGGTTGTAAGTGCTTAGAAGCTGGATTTTAGCGTAAGCTATTAAATTATTTTTATCTCCTAAAAATGTTCGCCTTTGTTAAAAGTTTGATTTTCCCCTTTGTAAATAGTTCTACACATATGCATGTAAACGTAAGTATTTACCAAGATCAAATTCCCGTCAATTTTGTACCTTTTGAGTCCGAATTTTAAAACTTACCATAATCTTTGCGTTAGACTCGAGTTATCCGAAACAAACGCCTTTAAAGCATCTATCTTTTAAATTACATGAAATGCACATGAAAAGGAAACATACCGTGTGGTAAAAAAAACCCCGTGCTGATCACGTGTGTCGAAGGTCACATGATCTAAAACTATAATGTCCCTTTAGTTTTTTCATTGTTGGAAAGTGCATGCGCGGATCTAGAGGGGGGGTCGGGGGGGTCCCGACCCCCCCCCCCCCCTGGAAAATGAAAATTTATTAAATTTACATAGTAAAATTATCGCGAAAATATGCCTCGGACCCCCCCCCCCCCCCCCCCTGGCAAACGCAATTATCATTCGGACCCCCCCCCTGGAAAAATTTTCTGGATCCGCGCATGAAGTGAATTAATTTTTTCGGCACGAGTTATTTTATTGAGTTATTGAGAATCGCATCTTCTATGTCTTGAAATGATTAATGGTGTGCCATGTTCCCCTTTTTTTTCCCTTAGCAACCAATATGCGAGCTCTGATGGGGCATGGCTTTGCAATTTATCACTGATGTGGAAATCATAATCATTGATGTTCGCTTTGAACATTTCAATCAAAATAAGAGGGAGAAATGGATATTATTGAGGAAGCGTGCTAGGTCGCGGAGTTGAAATTTTGAACCGAACGACGAGCCAAGACATAATTTGTTGTTGATTACACGTTTTGTGCCAAAATTGTGTCACGTACAATTTAACACGTGACAAATTTAATTTTGATATACATAAAACATAATAAAAACTTTTAAAAACATGTTCTTAACTTCTAATATGTCTTCCATACATAATCAAAATAAAGAAACTTTATTGATATTTAATATAGTATTATCTATTTATAATAATGTAAGTAAAAATATAAACTTTAAGGGATATACTATTATGTCAATATTATATTCAGTTGGTCAATTAAAAAAAAGGGTACAAAAATGCTTATGTCACCAAGATTAGAACACCAATGCCTGCATGGGTTTAATATGTTCTCTTCATTAGAAGGGAGATTAGAACCTGTTCGATTGGCATTGAACTAGGTTGATTACGTGATCAAATCCAGTAAAACACAAGAGCTTCTCAGTTCATTTTCCTGTTTACTTTTTGACATTGTTATTTATTCTTTAATTTTACCTTTGAGAAATATCAATCATCTCAATACATGAACGTTTAGTTTCTGTGCTTCATATTACTAATTGAAGCAACGGACAAACCATTAGCTGGTGCAATAATCATTGTGACATTGCAGTCAAATAGAACCTTTTGACATTGAAAAATGTTCACAAAGAAATGACAGGTTTTTTTTTTCTTTTACAAAACTATTTTCAAATGCAAATGTATATCATATAAAACTGTTATGTTACATATGTCACCATATAGAACTGGAAATGTGCAACTATTAGCATTTTGATTTGGAAAGTCGAAACCATATTTTGATCAGTGGTCTCAAGGGACATAGCTGAGGTTGGATGATCGAATACGCATATCTATATCATCAATATTTCAGCATGATAAATGAGAAAATAAGCTTATTGAGAATACACGACAAGAAAATTAATTTAGGATGCTTTTTTATGTCCATTAATCAAATTATGACAGTTATGTGGACTCTTGATGGCTGTTCCATAAAAAGCAAATTAAGATTTATACTGAGAAATGGTAAAAGAAAATTGCCAATTCTCTTCATAAAAGCAAACTCATCAATGAATTATGCATTATAATAACACAAATAAGAAATAAACTTTCCTTAATGAGAAGGTCAATATATTTATGAACAGTTGGCATGGTAGATGTTAATCGCAAGGGGTCCATATTTCTTAATGATAAAAAACAACATATGCTACAACATATTATGTATATTGGTACATGTATTTAGGAATACATGTTCACTATCAGGGTTTAAAATTGATGTGAAATTGTTTATCATGACAAAAAATACAGGTGCCCCCCTCCCCCATATAAAAAGTTCAAAGGTTCCTGTAGCCGTAATCGAACAACCATTTTTACAATTCACAAGAAAATGTCACCAGTTATTATTCTGGATTTATTGATAAAGAAATACCGAAGAGTCCAGGAGAGTCCTAGCACGTTGAATATTTAGCAATTAATGTTATCTCTTCTGTGGCTGATTGCCCTATTAATTTTTGTTTCATTGGGTACCGACATTTACAAATTGTCCATAAATCGCCGATCTTCGTCAACTTAATATCACGCCAGTAATTCCCATAGTTGTTTGGATTGTAGAACATCGAATGGATATATACATGCAAGTGTGAGAGGAATGTTTGTAAGTCAAAATAATAAAACATGTAATTAATCAATCAGACAATAAGAAATAGGGAAAATCCTCAAACCAAAGAAAAGTTATGTTTTTTAAAGATTGACAAAAATGCATGTAACTTTTTATAAAAAAGAAAAATTAAGAACATGTTTATTCTGCTACATATACTTCCTGTTCATAAATTACTTCAAACAACGTACTTCCGCTTGAGTTATTTCCTTCTACAGCCATAAATGACATCAGGCCGCTGGTAAAAGGATTTTTTGCATTTACTTCAGTGGTCATTTAAACAAATCATTTACTTTTTCTCCAGTTATGTTCAAAACACAATAAAGTAGTGATATATCGTATACGATATCGACATTCATTATAAGCTACAGTGTAATTGACTTTACCAATCGACGGTGTACACTTCAGAAACCTGACATTGATGTTAATATCGTCGATATCAACGTTATCTTATTTATACATTATAAATGGATCTATATAATAAGTTTTAATCATCAACAAATCGTATACTTAAAATGTTATATATAACCAATCGACGGTGTACACTTCAGAAACCTGACATTGATGTTAATATCGTCGATATCAACGTTATCTTATTTATACATTATAAATGGATCTATATAATAAGTTTTAATCATCAACAAATCGTATACTTAAAATGTTATATATAACATATATAACATGTTATAAATGTTAAATATAACAGAATACATGTATATTATAGATAACGGAAGTTTGCTCATTAAGAACATTATATTGGACACCTCTGTATGCAATAAATATAATTGTTTGACATACTAGATAAATACATTATTACACATTTAAGAGCTTATATTTGTCCAGTTATCGACCATATCGACGATATCGTATTGATATCGATTCAGCATCGATACTATTTTCAGTATATCAGCAAAGGTTTAAACAGTGGTATGAACAATTGTGCGTCATAATATTATCGATTTCGATATCGTCATTATGTATACGATATCGTCGATATGGACATCAAGTTTAATGCTGGTCGATAAATGTTAGAAATCGAATGAATATAATTGATGTTAACAATTATAGTCAAATCATGGATACCGGGATGAGCTACATGTATCAAGGTAAAAAATAAATGTCAGAAACCGGGAGTTGTCACATGACATACTAAATTTTGCTTGAAAAAAAACCCCAGTCCATATATTTTTAATTCCAAAGTAAAGAAATTTAAAGTTCAAAGGTGTATTGATTGATTTATATGAACACATGAGGAAAACTCAAAATAATGTCGTTTTGACGTACAACTAAACGAAGCCGATCGTGTCTCAATTTGGAATAACAAGTGTACAAAATATGTTGAAAGAAAGAAATCGATTCTAACCGGTCGGAGAAGACGAGTAATCCCCACTTCTTCCGGAAGTTTCAATGATGGGGATAGTTTTGATCAATTCTTTGACCCGAACACTTTCCTTTATTTAGATAATCACCCGACAATATAAATCAGTACAGTAGCCACCATTCTCTTTGATCCCATTAAGGCAACAGCTTAATGGTAAAGTTACAGCTGTCAGTAGATGGAATCAGTAATAGCACTTTCGTGACTTGTAATTATAACTGGATGAAAAAGCCCGGATGATGTTTGAAGAAAAGTAATATTATAATAAAAACTATTCTTTATTGAAACCCCCACCCCCACCCCCATTTTAACAAGACCTTGGACTTTCGATAGGACCCTTGCGTCACAGATTGCGTAGTTCAAAAGCCAGACAAATCTTGTTGATTTCACAGAGCTTTGGTTGAGTGGTCAGCAATGAAATAGACAGACCTACGTCACATTGCTGTTTGACACAACTACCGAAAGTCCAAACTATGTTAAAATGGTTCTAAAACAAGTTGTTTTCAGAGTAAAAGATGGATGGATAAGTAATGATAATGTAAAACGAAATGCTTGCGTCGATGCAATATAGATATGCGTCTACTTGGCTGACAAAAAAAAAATATAAAAATTGTACGTGCAATAAAATGCCTCAGTTAGCAGATCACCAGTAAGTTTTAAGTTTCTATTGATCCAAGACTTTACTTTGGCAAGAAATCCGTTGTTCTAAAGAGCTAAAACCTCCAATTAATGACGCTTGGCACAAAAAATGGTGCTCAGATGGAATTTACAAAATCTTTCTGTCTATAACACCAAAATCGATAACAATTACTGGACCAGAAAGGCCCCTCTGTTGAAAAACAGAATTGAAAGAAAGGCAATTGCAACCGCGTAAGTTGGAGTAACAGCTAAATTAATATACATCGGAAGTAAGAACGGAATGAATGTTGGTAACATGAATGGTGAAGGATAAAATCCATATTGCTAATTCTATTCCGGAAGTTATTATTTCCATGCTGTCAAAACATGACTGAATTAATGTTTTTTTCTTTAGAAGATATGTTTGATAAGGATGTTTTGATTTTAAAAGTAAAGGTTTTTTGACAGGAAGTAAAACAAATGTCGTCACCTTCATAATCCTCCGTCTCTCTCTTTCTCTCTTTGAGCCTAATATTTACATGTAATACTTGTACTTGAACGCGGATCAAGGTTATCTCATTGCTTCCTGCTACCAACAGACATCCCGATAACCTTAGTTATCTAAAGAATAATACATGTTCAGCTAGAATGGTGTATGAAAACATTATTATTTCGGTCTTATTGATAAAATAAAGAGTAAGAAAAGCCAAGAAATTCCTGAAATAGTGTTGCTATTGTTGGTTTAGTGTTGGTTAATTGAAATCTATGTGGTGGTTAATGTGGTTTGTGGTCTGAACCTCAGATGCTGCACTTTAAGGGCATATTTTAAAATCTGGACTGGTATCAATGCAACCTCGTTTTGACCTCTGATTATTTCTTTACGAATCTTTTATATTGATTGAATTGTATTCTTGTCTAACCCCACATAAGAATACTAAATACAAAAAAGTCCTCTTTTTTTCTTTTTCGCTTGAAAAGTGTCCATCATGAACTTCAAATAAAATTTTGTTCTATGGTTCAACAGAACGATGACTGGCACGAGGCCTTAAATTGGTTTGTCCAAAGCATCACGTGATTGGTTTGTAATTGTTTATGATTTTAATGATAAGTACGATTTTAAAATGTACATATTGGTAATAAGGAATCATGACTCGTGTTTTTATCCCCATAACAGTCCTCTATTCCTTAAATAAAACCCAAAATAGCACTATTATTCACATGTAGAATGAAATACGTTTTAATCCGTCATAACACCGCAGTGAGTTATAAATCCATTTTTTTTCTATATAAACACAACTAAGCTTTTTTTTTGGAAGAAATATATTTAGGTTTAATTGCTACATGTATTATCCTTAATTAGACAAACATCTATTTTTTAAATCAATAAAACCGAAAACTAAACAATGGGATCAAAAGAGTTATAAGGCGATAAATTGACGGCCAGTCCGGCCAATGTTTGGGCAAATGTTAAAAAGCAAATCGACTTAAAAAAGTAATAAGTACAAATTCATCGTTGCTTTAATACAAGGAAGCATGTGTTTCATTTGATGATAGTAAGATTGGTTTATAACAAAAGCCCTATTAGTCATTCGAGTGAAAATTTGTCGTATTTATCATTTATTACAAATCTAACTCATACTTTTTAAAATGAAGGATATGTTTTAAAATTAAATTAGAAAAAGTCACACAGTCTCCGCTCTTCGAACGATCTTTTCAGCCTTTCTTTTTTTGTTGATACCATGAAAATGAAACGTTGCATTTCATGCAACACCCCCATCAGGAGCACTATAAAAGCAACCATTAACCTATCTATAATCGTAAAACAGTTTTACGAACATGGGAGTTTTTTATATAGCACTGAACAGCTGGAGCACGGTAGACATCTGCCCCCATCTCTGGCTCCCTCGCCAAATTCATTGCATTTTCCTTTTGCTCAGTATGAAACTAAATTTATTCATGAGCTTCTGACAGGCTATTGTGAAATACATAGCCCACTTAACATACATGTACAAACAACGATTTTCCAATTTTCGCGTTGTCTGGAATTCACTGTACATCATTACTGCGCAATGAATTACGTTAAATGCAAATCCTACATAGGCCTGTGCGGTAGCGAAAGAGAGCACCCTCAACCCCCACAAAAAAGAAGTTTAATTATTTTCCGCTAATCTTGAATTTGAAGTTTTTATCTCTAATTTGCAGGATTTTTAAAACAACTCACCGCCAACTAACCCCTGCACCAACTGTCACATCTTTACAAAATTGCTTAAGTAAACTAACACTAATCAGTAAATTGTGTCATTTAAAGAAAAGACATTAAAAAAACAATTTTCAGAAGTTCGATATAATGATCAATTACTTTATAAATGTAACTTACATATATCATCAAAAATTTCAAAATATTAACCTACACAAAATTCCATAGAAAGAAAAGTCGTGATACTCAAAGTTAAGGTTATTGATCCCATTTTTTATAGCAGCAGTGCATGCAACCCATAATAGTTTTCCCACTTATTTCGACTCTTAGCTCAGACTTCGGTTTGATTATCTTGCATCTAGACAGAAGAAATTGTGAATCTATTGATTCAAGTAAAACCCCATCTCGATACACTTAATCGAGTTACGATATGAAAATTGAAATACATACTTACCGTCGACGATTGAAATAACGTAATTACGCTATATCCCAAGAAACGATTCGAAGTAGCACGTGGAGGAGTAAAAATGGTCTAAGAAAGAGCAACATTACTTGAGGGATTGATCCATCTACGTTAGCATGAACTGTGTCTATGAGGGAATCGACTAAGGGAGGGGGGTATCTTGCATGTCATGCGTCTGGTGCAGAAAATAACCTTTTCGACCTATCTAATTTGCTGGAGCATCTTACAATTGACGGGCGAGTGGTCGACATTTCGCACACAGTAATATAGCTCTTGAAGGAGTTCATTTCTCGCCGCCGAGAGCCTCGTAATATGATGTGATCTGTTATTAAACAGGAAATCTTTTTTGACAGTAATTCATTTTGAACCGTGGCAGAGAAACATGTCAATTTCCTTTTGTCAACTGTTGTCTGTCTCGGGCTGTTCTTGAGACGTTACAAAAAGCAGTCATTTCGTGTAACATCATTTTCACGAGCAGACAACTAAACAAGCACGGAACATCGTTCATTTTTAAAGCGTCCCAGACCCACCCACCCCCTTTCACCCTTAAAAAAAATATCCTAAAATCCGGGGAGGGGGGGTTTGAGGTGGGAATCATTACCTAGAAATTTGATCTACATGTAACCTTTCCTCATATTCTTAATACTCTGACAAAAAGTTGAGGGGCTAAGTCGTTAAAAAAAACATTTTTATTACATATCATGTACATAAATTTACGAAAAAAGGTCGGTTTTCCGCAAAAATAGATAGTTGATGGACCCAGATAGTTACATGCCTGATTAAAAAACGGAAATCTCCGTTTCTTTGAAACGGGAATGTCGATATTTGAAAGGCGCAAGTTTTGCTGTTTTACTTATCATTGAGTAATATACGAATCATTTTTGCTCTACTTCGGAACTCGAAAACTGTGCGCCATTTACAGGTTGCATTTGTTAAAATAAAAATAAACCTAATGTATCTCGTAAAGTAGCCATATTAATTATCTTCATTTTTTCAAGTTTATGAAAAAAAGATTATATCATTATCCATGAGGAGATAAAAGGAATATTAGAAAATGATTCTTATTACGAACTCTTCAAATCTCGGTCAAATTGATTCAAGTTGTCGGAGTATCCGGCTCTCAGCCACGGAGACAGATAGTGCTGCGGAGAGTGAGATAAGACACAAAGTCGGCACAGAGAGGTTTAGGGAGCCTCTGTATTAAACTAGGCTTTTTACAACTGTTACACTAACTTGATACATTGCTACGTACAAAATAAGCCATTATGAAACTCTGCGTCAACGGTTTGTAGAGAAGAGGGAAGGTAGACAGATACTTTTATGACAATTAAGACAAATTTTAGATGTAATATTAATCATAAGTACCATAAGTACGGTTCAATTAATCTGGGTAACATTAGTCAGAGTAAAAGAATAAGAGACATATACATAGATGATCATCACGTTTATAAAGAGTGAAGGCGCGTGGCGTATAGATTTCAACATATTTGTTGGAGAGTGCCTGACATCAGCATTGCGTGAGTAATAGGTCATCCAATGGTCATGACCGAGGCACACTATAAAATCGTAACTTCTCGGGCCTTTCGTTTGTTACATGTAGCAGAAACCTTCCGGGTTCTACCGGAAATGCCATAGAAGTTGCGAGTGTTTGTTTCTACAAATCTGAGTTCAAAGGGTTTTGAAATATCTTTCTTCTTGTTTGACTTTTTGATTGAAGTATATATCATCATCTTTGGTCAAGATTAAAATTATGAGGGTAATTACTTGTATGTAAAAGATGGAACTTTCCACAGAAGTGTCTATAAATTTCGAGGCCACGCTTATCCTGAACATCAATGACCACCCTACTTCCCCATCTTTAAACTTCTTTTATGATCCTTCCCCCGGTGGGAGATGAGAACAAAATTTTATTTAGAAACATAAATCATTTTACAGTATTCGACCTACATGTATAGATTTTAATTGAGTACTTGACTGGGTTCAGTAAGAGGACTAGGAGTCGTGGCCCTTTTTTGGAACTGAACGCACGCATGCTCTATGTAGCAAATTTGTTTTGACGGTATATATGTGTGAGCAATGCCAGTAAAATTAGATAGCTATTGATTCTATATCTAAATAGATTCAGTTTACGTACAGTAGTATATACAGTTCATATCAAGGCCAGGGTCAGGCCAGACGCTTAGATCAGAAAGGGGACAAAAAGAATCAAAATAATTAGGACTCGTACAAGTGACCGGGGTCATCTTGTTCGTCCTACGGTCAATACAATGTGTTACATGTTTCTTTGTATGATTTTTGATTAATTGAACTTGGATGTCTACATTGGGCCCTACTCAGACCGATATTATATTTCCATATATTAATTGAAAACATGAACTTTGTTGGGAATAGGATAATTAAAAGTAGAAATTCCTTTGTAATAGAAAAAAAACCCAAAACACTAAGTAAATTGGTTTTGTCAATATGCGCTAAATGCCAATTTCGTTGATATATTGATTCAAGAAAATTGGTGTTTACTATCAAGTGCAAAATCTAACAGCTCATTGTATTGATAGGATCACTGGCAACGACCTCAAACGTATCCTTGAAACTGCGAGTTTCACTTAATCCACGAAAATTAATGCCCATGAATATTAATCAAACCACAATATTTCTTGGTTTCCCCTGTTTTTATTTTATTACTCTTTGAGGGGGTTTATAAGTTGTTATGGTCTACTCAGTATTCTTTCTAAATAAGTCGGATTTTTCGGGGAAGGATCCCATTATTCGTTGATGTTGATTAGAACTGTTTACTGTATTTTCACATAGAGAAATCACATGAGCTTGAATGACCAGATGTTAATAACGTATCTAATTTACATTATATCATAACAGAATGATTTTTATATAGCGTGAGGTGTTTTTATATTTCATCCACGATCAGTTTCACCATGTTGAAGGAAAGACATAGCTAAAAATACAGATTTAAAGGGTCTGTATTGTACTGTGTACAAAACATGGATTTAGAACCATTTTATCAAGAGCTTGGACTTTGGGTAGTTGTGCCAAACAGCAATTTTAGGCCTGTTTATTTCATTGCTTGCCACTCAGTCATGGCTCTTTGAAATCAACAAGATTTGTCTTGCTTTTGGGCTAATACTACGCAATCGGTGCACATTTTGCTTTAAACACTGTTAAACCGCGTCATTTTTAACTTTTTTTGACGCAAGAAATAAATAGCAACGTCCAACCGAAAGTCCAAGGTTAAAATGGTTCTATTCTAAGTTGAGAATTGATCAGAGATGTCAGATTTTCCAATTATATCCTTTCTCATTGGTAAAAAAGGGTATTGTATTTTCCCAATGGTAAAACAATTTTGCGTCTTTCCTATATCGAGTCACCCATAGGTGAAGAAAAGTACGTCGAGTTATAATTTAAGCTTTTGGTTTTGGGATAGTGCCAAAAGTTTATTACAATAAGAATTCTGAGCTCATAAGCGAGCTGGACAATTACAAAACAATAGATTATATTATCCGTCATGCATTTTCATGTTCACATTAATACCCCGTGCCTGGTAGTGTTTTGTATGTTTGTTAATTACTTAAGCGACGATATACCGTTAGACATGCAATAACAGAATTATGTAAATATTAATGGTTCTCAAGTACCAGTAAGACTCAGAACAAATACTTCTCTCTGACAAATACCAGATACAAATTCTTGTCAGTTTTTAGCAGCTTTTCTGCAATTTATAAATTTGGCATTTTGCAGTTTTCAAATCAAACTGCTGTGAGTTTCGGCGCGTCAGTATTTATTGGAAGAACCCCAAGGATTTTTCTTTATTAACTTAATATATTTATATTCATGAAGATTGTTTTGAAGGTCATTTACGCTACAGTGATGATAAAATCCAATATAAAATACAGATTCGACATGACGTATAAGTTGTTAATATTTTAATATTTTCCTACTCTATGATGCCCTGTCATTCATTGTATCTAAAGGATACTTTAATTTCTGTTGATTCCTGTTCTTTTTATTACACAAAAATTAGTTAGGTTGTTTACTTTGATTGGACAAATATCAATATTGCACCGACTGTCTTGAACAACTTCAAATCAAACTGCTGCTAGTTTCAACATGTCAATATTTGTAGCCATATTCTAATGATATTTTAAAAATATCCTTCTTGTTTTTATTTTGAAAGTCAGTTAAACAACAGTACAAATCTAATAAAAAGTCAAAAATCAACATAGCATTGAAGTTAAAAATCCTTCTCCGTGATTAACCAAGTTTCTTATCTTTTTAGTACAATACGGAAATTAGCTTGCATGTTTATTTTGACGAGACAAATAATATCGATATTGCACCGACTGCCTTTAAAGATTTTACGGACATACTGAACTACTAATGCAACGTTAACGGCTAAGAAAACATGGACGGAAATGAGCAGGGTTCTTGATATATATTATACTCTTGGTAGCGTTTAAATTAATTTGACCTGCAATTTCATTCAAATTGCTTTGAGACATAAAATGGATTTAAAATGAATTTAGCGTTTTATTTCTCGTTGCAAACGCAACGTTGTGAAGTCAGCTCTAATTAGAGTATTTTTCACCAGGAGACAAAACAGATATGGGTTTATGGCCTAATCCACGGTTCTCGAAAATAAACACTGAAATCCCATTAAAGTGGTTAAAACTGCATGGGTCAATTTATCTCCGAGATGCAATTCACATCTCTGAATAAAGAATATCTAGGGAGAGAGAAAAAATCCATTAGCCACGATCCAAATTGCAATATCTTGAGCCCCATTTCCTTACGGGGATCATTTAATCAGTTTTTCTACACCGTTAATTGATTAAATCACTATCTAATTGATGTGATGTTGAACACAGATATGTATTTTTATTATAAAAAAATCTTCCCCTCCAAATGCCGCATATTCAGTAGCGTTTTATCCTCAGTATTAAAGCTGTACCCATTCAGTAAATGCTTGCTTAAGCCTGTTGCAGATGTCTATCAAACTATTTTGTTCTAGGCATCTTATTTCCAGCAGAATTGATTATACATAACCATCCATACGCCAGCACTCCCTTTGATAGTAGCGGTTATTTGGTCGTTATTTGGACCAGGTTTTGGACCACGCCAGTTGTAATCAAAATAAAAAAAAAACAGAAATAATTAACAGCAGGTGTAAAAATAACATAAACATGTGGTTTAACTACAATCATCCGCCATACTCCATTATTGATGTAAAATTGTCTCTTTTGCAACAAACAGCGTGTTTTGACCTTTCGAAACTTTTAACACTTAAATACATGTACCGATTTCCTTTAAACATCGTCAGAGCTTTTTTATCTATCACATCTTGATGGTGCCGAAACCATTGATTCCCCCATGCCATGAGTTTAAATTCTAAGATTTAGACATGCTGCAGTAATGCCTGTTTCAATTGTGATGCAATTATTGTAAATGCATTATGCTGATGACCAACAAGGCTTCTTATTGCATTCAAGTTAGGCCTATTGTGAAGGGAATAGGTGTCAAAACATGTGCATTGTATTTTTTATTCATCTCAGATATTGATCATAATCTTATATGTTTGAGGTTTTTAAAACAGGTTTTCTTTTTGAATGTTTTAGAGATAAAGACAAAAAATCTTTTCGTTGACTTGAATGGAGGACAATATTTCCGCTCGGAAGTGACTACAAATTTATTTGTTGACGTTGTTACAACCTTAGATAAATTTACTTTTCAAAGATAACAAATATATTTCCTTCGTATACATGTAGTTATTTGCTTATCGCGGTAATATCGCCACTATTATCTATTGACCATTCATTTCAGTTGCTAATGCATTTCCATTTGCATACTACTTGAGATGTTATCAGACTTTAAAGTTCAATTTTCGTAGAATAAATATACCCTTTTTTGATAACGTTATTGCAGAATATTGTTTTAGAGACAATATCAGTACTTCATGCCAAAATAGCAAATTGCATTCCAATCAATACTACTTCTTAAAATAAAAGCCCTTTATTGTGCAAAAAGGACTATAAATATTGATATCGATGCATATCAAAAATCTTATAAAGATAGAGGAGAGAGAGAGAGAGAGAGAGAGAGAGAGAGAGAGAGAGAGAGAGAGAGAGAGAGAGAGAGAGAGATCTAATTATCTAATGGGACTAAACAAACCCGTTGAATTTCAAAACAATCGAGCGAATTTTCAATATTTAAAGTTGTCAAATATCAAACCTTTATTCCATGCCTTAACATTATAGCTTTTGTGTTTGCATAAATGATTATGATAGAAAGTTAGCTTTAAATTCCGTTATCTGATCAAACTACCTCTTAGATTAAGAGTTTTGTGGGGATTTAAATCAAATCATCAAAAGCTCGGTATGGAAAGTTGATGATAAGGTTTCATTACCAAAGTCTTACGAGAGAGAGAGAGAGAGAGAGAGAGAGAGAGAGAGAGGCTGCATTTTGTTTTAATCGTAAAGAATCAAATAGTTGCATTGATTGATATCCTCATGCTGTCACATTTTATCATAATAATAAAAAATACCATGCCCGATTTATCCGCCCGTAAACGAAGCTTTGGGTCACCATGACAAAACTGCATCACGATGCTTTTAGTCTTCTTCATAACGACGTTTTAAATCGGCCTATTAGAGCAAGGGTTCGTCATAATACATTTAATCAATTTTTAGAAACTCGCATCAAACAAACTATAATAAATCGACACAAATCTATTGTGTTGTTCTGATGAAATCTAGCGCTGCATGTTTGCATTTTGTAATTTTACTATATTTTATAATGAATTTTACAAGCTAAGGGTGTACCTTTGATTTTTCGAGAAGAAGAAGAAGAAGAAGAAGAAGAAGAAGAAGAAGAAGAAGAAGAAGAAGAAGAAGAAGAAGAATTTGAGAGAGAGAGGGAGAGAGAGAGAGAGAGAGAGAGAGAGAGAGAGAGAGAGAGCTCCAATCAAAATGTACATTTCTTTCACTTACACGCTGAAGATTAATTTTGCCAAAACCATGTACACTTGTTCGATATTATACTTCACATACCTCTCCCGCCCAGAAGAAACAACCTCATACATCAGTTTGCTACATGTATGTGAATGATTGAAAGTAATCACACGTCGATATTCGCCGGAGGAGAGTCGCATTCTCTGGTTTGTATGAGATAAAATTGTTCTCTCTCAAATATTTGTATGCATATATACACGTGATAAACTTCCTTGAATGCTCCAAAGGTGAACCATACATGCAACTTCAACATAGTTTTAAAGATTGAGACACCGCTTAAAGGCTCTTCAAATAAATACGAATGCAAATACCATCATTGATACTATTTAAAGTTTGATGCGATTTTTGGATTCTAAAGAGTGCTTTATGGGTTTTTTTTTTTCATTCCTCATTATTTGCGAAAAATTCTGCAGAAGATATTTTTGAAACCCGCGTTAAAATACCATAAGCACATTATGTTTTTAATCGTCTAGTTTGTTTGTATGTTTTTTTTAATTCAGGAAATATTTTTGCATTCATAAGTAAAGACAAGAGAATAAAGACGAACTTCTAAAATTTACAAAATACCGTATGTGTAAACCGCTTACCTCAAAATCCCGGAAATAAGTGTCCGAAGGAAGACATCACTTGTCATGAATAAACACTCGGAGATGTAAACACTGCTCTCGCACCTGCTTAGCGTCTTCCACGAGCGTACACCTTGTATCCGGAAATTCTCCAACTTCGCTCTGTTTCTACCCTCTATCGATTGCTTCTCAAATCGCTATATCTGAAATTGCCCTTGTACCGCCTACGCTTTTAAAAAAAGACCCTCATACTTTCGCTATACATACTTAAAAGATACCCGCCTCGATCTATAAACCGGGACACATTCTATCAAAATGGCACTTTTTTTCACATAATCGCCATTAAAATTCATTTTTCAAACAGCAAATGGTTTGAAACTATTTACTTAAACCTTTGTCAACTATCTAGATGTTTAGCAATTAGCCATATTTCGCAGCATATGTTTGTTGTCTCTTATTTCTCTAGGGTTTTTTTTTTTCATTTAAAATAATATTGCTATTTAATATCATCGATTTTTTTTTTAAATAAAAACTTTCAATGACAAAAATAATGTACATGTATGTATTGGAAGCCAGGTGTGTAACTTTGCATTCAAGGTAAATTTATCGAGATGGGTTAAAGAGAAGATGCTGATAAAAGCGAAAGCATGGGTACATGCAAGTTTGGGCAGCGTCCAGAAAATGCAAACTTAGCCAATCAATTTTAGGGTTTATCAAATATTTCTCGGCTATCTCAAAAGAATTGTGTTTATCATCCTCTTTGATCAAATTAAAAACGAAATTCAGTTTCTGTTTGCTGAATTTTACAATCAATCAGAAATATTTGATCGGACACCGGATAATTCGATTTACTCCATTCAGCTTTAAAATTGTCAAACATTTAACAATTGGATAATCAAAATGCTATCAGATTTTATATAACGTTATGAAAAGGATCCCCGAACATACACGGAGCGCATGATCCAGCTTGTACCGGAAGAAGAAGAGGATGGCTGGGAGGAAAACGATTTTTAATGAGGTGACCCCGACCTTTAACAGCTGGTAGATTCTTATCCATTGGAAGGTTAACCTACAGTAAATCAAAAAAATCACGGTATCTTGATCTGATTCCAATTCATTTTTGAACAAAATTTGTAATACTTACTTTAAGATTGGCCCTCGTTTCATTTGCTACATGTAACGATTAAGGCACACGTCGATCTGCTTTTTGATCGCTATGGAATTGTTAATATATTTTTCTTCTAAATAAAAAACTAATATTTAAGAGAGAGAGAGAGAGAGAGAGAGAGAGAGAGAGAGAGAGAGAGAGAGAGAGAGAGAGAGAGAGAGAGAGAGAGAGAGAGAGAGAGAGAGAGAGCATTTCAAAAGTGATAATCGTTGCTTCGCCCCCAGATCATGAAAACACACACCATTGATTTGTTTGGAACCACTTGTATATCCAATAGCCCTCGTGTGGATCTTTGTATTGTACTTTGTATTTAAAGAAGGTTTGGAGGGAGTTGTATTGAGAGCGAAAGTGTTCCTAAGTGATATCTGTTTTCTTTCAGGATATAAAACACGTGTAATTCAATGTAAATCGGGTCAGTCAGGGGCTCTGGGATATGTTGTTTTGTTTATATCAATATCAGATGGCGCCATTATTTTTATTATAAATGAAATTCAAGGCTAGCAGAAACTCTTGTCAATTTATAGCAACTAAAAAATTTCAAACTATTTAAAATGATTTTTATGTATTAGAAATATTCTTTCAGAAATTCCATGTTCATTGTTAATTTAGAATCTGTAGTCATATATGTATGTATTCATTCTGTAAAAAATATCGATAAGGTTACCAATATAGATACTGTATCTAAGATAATTATGTTCACGCGCAACCCTTTCGACTTAATCGTCCAATACATCTATGACAAGATGATTAGGTTACAGTGATTTATCTTCGGTTTACATTCCAAGAACTGCATACTCTGCTATTCTCTTTTGAGAAGTGGACAGGCATAGCCTACATCCACTTCTCTTCGCAAGCCCCCATATTTTGATTCTGGAAAACGTGTAAATGTCAGAACCAAAGACGGTTGACGCTTTGACCCATGTTTCGACTCCAGTTTCCCTGAATTTTCGTAACAGACCTATTATTTCTACATTTTAAACATAAATGCATCCATATATTACAAACAAATCACCACTAACCCGCTTTTAAATCATTTTTGCAACTTCTACATTCCGATGTTAAATTATGAGATCATTCGCTATAGGTGGTTTAAAAAGTAGAAAATTTAGAGTCGGAAAAACGGAAAATTATGTTCCGATTGTAGACTTTAGATTAAAGGTATTTTTCTTAAAATTTACAAAGCTATATAGAACGGTTTTACAATTTAAGACAAATTAACAAAATGCATACGATAAAATAATAACTTTGTCACATAAAACAATGAAAACTCTTTATTCTAGTCTTTCTTGTATGCTTTCTTTATTAATCAATGTTCGTTTTATTGTTAAAAAAGATGTAGAACAAAATTTGTCACCATAAGAGATAGTTAAAAAGGGAAGAAATACCACTTTGTAATTTTTTGACTCAGTATTTGTTTGTACATCGTAAGATTAAGTTGATTCAGTTATGTTTTCGACATTATTGTCTTAAATAGGTTTCCAATTTTATCCGAAACATAACATTTAATCTGCGCTGACCTGGATAAACAATGTGATACACAAAATTTAAACCCGGGATGTAGAAGTTGCGAAAATGATTTGACAGCGGGTTAGTGTTGATTTTTTGTGATATATGGATGCATTTATGTTTAAAATGTAGAAATAGTAGGTCTGTTACGAAAATTCAGGGAAACTGGTGTCGAAACATGAGTCGAAGCGTAAACCGTCTTTGATTCCGACATTTACACGTTTTCCAGAATCAAAATATGAGGGCTTGCGAAGAGAAGTGGATGTAGGCTATGCCTCAAAAGAGAATACATACTCTGCTAAAAAGAGAATGAGTTATAATTTGAAGTACATGTAATCGAAAGCCCTTTTCATTAAAGAGAACAAGTATTGATATAGATATGAGACAGATATAATTCTGTATCATTCTGTGAAATCTTAAATTTTGTGGGGTTCAATTTTCGTGGATTGTAATTTTTTCACAGGTTCTTAATTGTTAAATGCGTTTCAGTATAATATTTGTTGGTGAAGAGAACCCACGAAATCAAAGGTCAATAAGAATATCACTCAACAATATCATAGAACCCTGTTAACTACATGTAAGCTTGGACTTTCAAATTGGGTAGTTGTGAAAATCGGCTTTGTGACGTAGGCTTGTCTATTTCATTGTAGGCCACTCGGCCATGGCTCTTTGAAATCAACAAGATTTGTCTGAGCGAAGACTACGCAATTGGTGTATATTTCGCTTGAAACCAGCGTCTGTTTAACTTGTTTTGACGCAATAAATAGATAGTTACATTCTACTGAAAGTCCAAGGCCATGTTAAAATGGTTCTTAAGATTCAAGGGCAAATGCGTGTATATCTGGATCACGCATGCTTTTTTTATTTCGGTCAAATTTTGAAAATTCATGATTGGGAATTCTAAAAAATAAGCACTAGAGCCCTAACTCATTTCATATTTGTCATCTTGAAAGATATGTCGTTTACAGCTTTATTCCGTTATTTCTGCAACGTGGGCTGGGTGTACACTATTTTTGGCAATAAAGTCTAAACTGGATAAAATGTGTCACGTGGTTTCCGCACTCGCACATTATCAAGCCTTTCCGGCCGAGCTTTAGTGATGATATTAGCTTACCTGAACCAAAATATCTATGCATTTTCGGCTCGCCTTATAAGCATCAGGGTTTTTTTTTTTTTTACAAGTCTTTGCATTAGAGTAAGTAATATTCTTAATTAACATCCTTCATTAATAAATTTATAATATCGTTATAAATAAAACTCTAGTTCTAGAACATAATAATGGTTAAAAAAAAATACCTTTTATTTTATTTCTTGGAGAGAGAGAGAGAGAGAGAGAGAGAGAGAGAGAGAGAGAGAGAGAGAGAGAGAGAGAGAGAGAGAGAGAGAGAGAGAGAGAGAGAGAGAGAGAGAGAATATATACACACGCCCACAGACCCTTGGTCTACAAACTAAACTTTATTCTATCTCATGAATATTTTATGCTCCTTTTTGATTGGCACCTTTACACTTCTTTCGAGGAAATCTCACCACTCCTGTTAATTTTTACGAATGCATCTATCAACAACATGATATTCATGTTTAATGCCTCTGAAACCTAGAGATTTTTTTTTTGTTTTTTGGTTTTGTTTTTGTTTTTTTTGAATTAAGAATAATAAATATCAATGAAAAATAGAAAAGCTTAATGAATTGACTCACAGTCAGTAAGCGTATGCGAGACTTGCGGACGATGACATAGACAACCAACGTTTTCTTAAGTGGTTAATACGAGCTGTATGAAGGTACATGTAACAAATATTGCAGAAAAAATTAATAACTTGTTACACGAATAGTGTATTTTTACAGTGATATTCGCTACCTTCATACCTATATGAACCGAGAAAGCATTTTATTTTAAAGACATAGCTGAATATACAAAAAAAATCTCTCACGTTCGTGCTCTGAAAAATAATTGTAAGTAGATAATGGAGATATAAGGCTTTATTAACATATCCTCTGATTTGGCATAATGATTACCTTTATTGGTCCAGAGCAGTAAAATTTTGCCAATGTTTCTCATAAATTTTCAATCATATCACGAAATTGTGGAAAAAAAGATTCATTACAATGCATTTGGGAGAAGGAAGACACGCTTTCATCAAAATCCCGGTGATGATTATTACAAGCACTGAACAATACCAATACTTGTGGGGCTTTTTTTCCATGAATCGGTTAATTGGGATTTACTGTAAAAATTCTAATATCTTCAGAGATGTATAAACTGAATATTGGGAAATAACAGATGTTCGTTTCATTCTAAAAGAACATAAACTGTATGGAAATAACAGCCATACCTCTCCATAACATCATCTTTGTAATGTCAGATATATCGTCGTTGCTTTCCGATTGCTATTGCACAGTAGGGTTTCAGAGATTTGATAAGAGATTTCTGCATGTGAAATAAGTGATCTGTTTGCAAAAGTTGTGTTAAATTTCTAAAAATAAGTCGCAAGATTTATGGGATAGTTTATCAGCAAATATTTCTGATATAGATAAAAACAAGTTTCCTTAATTTATTGATTTTCCCAGCAATAAAACATTATACACTGATAAGGTTGGTTATGTGTTTGTATGTGTGTGTGTGTGTGTGTGTGAGAGAGAGAGAGAGAGAGAGAGAGAGAGAGAGAGAGAGAGAGAGAGAGAGAGGGGGGGCATCCCTCCGAAATGTGGTTCATTACCGATACAGGTCAAAATGTTCATTCCTATAATAATTTGCAATTTGTTTTTTTCTTCTTTTTGCAACTCATTGTTTTTGCTTTTGACCAGATGGTTTGATTACCATATATTTTGAAGGTGTTTTTTTTTAGATGATCCATTTTTAGTATTTTTCTGATTCGAAACGGATGTAAAACGATAGTGTTCAAGTGTGATTACGGTTTTTCGCAGGAGATATAAAAATCTCGGTTATACAGAAGGTATTAAAATAAATACAAAGATTAAATGGGAAATAAAAGTTATAAAGATTGCGGTGAAAAGTCACATGACGTTTTGATTTAATGAACAGATGAAACTGACCCATGTTTGCTGTAAAGTTTACTACTGTGAAAAACGCATTATTTTTTTTTTGTTTATTGATAGACATAATTCAAGTTTATTTTCCTTCTTAGCTTAAACTCTCTTTCTTTCTTTCTCTTTTGTAACTTTTGTAACTTTCTTTAAAACTTTTCATTTAAAACGGCATATATACCTTTAAACAGTATAACATGGCATAGGATTTAATTATATAACCTGTAAATATACTTTAAATAGTATGACATTGTACCTTCTAAAGCACTGAGGTGGCAATTTAATGAAATTAAATGTACCTACACACACGCGCAAAAATTCTTAATATATATTTCAAGTTTTGATAATACATTTAAAAAATAAATAAATAAAGAATTCATTGAAACCTACTTTTGAGAAATTATATCCATAATTCAAGTTCTAAAATGCAATGAATGATCCATTTTATCATCCTAAGCCTCAACTTATCAAAAATAACAAAACTGGATAACAAGTTATAACAAAAGCTAAAAGTACATTGTGATCTATTTTTAAATAAACATATGACCATATATGAGCATATGGCTGTAAGATACACCAGCTACATATGTAACAAACTTTAATGGACGTAGGCCTAATAATATCAAAGTTTACTATAAATAATCATAAAATTAATGATAAAATACCAAAATTAGGTCACTGTCACCTTGACATGAGGATACTAGTATACGATAAGAGGATGCCTTCAAAGTATTGTATCACAAATTTTAGCATTGTGGTTCTTGTGGAAAATAATTTTAAACAATCCCTCTAAATATTTCTTTGTTAAACTTTGAACCCCTCCTTGGGCCCAAGTATTAGCCAGGGAGTCACGGTCTGTAGAATTTAGAATCTACACCATTTAAAAGATGCTTGCATGCTTATATCACAAATTGTAGCATTATTTAAACAAATTCTTTATACATTTCTATGTTGAACTTTAAACCTCTCCCTGTGTCCCAGTATTGGTCTGAGGATATTTAATTATTATTTAGTTTTGTATAATTTAGAATCTACACTATCTTAGAATGCGTGCATAGAAATATCACAAATAGTAGCATTGTACAGTAATTTTTAAGGCAAACGATCTCGAACACTTTTCCGATATTTTCCTATGTTGAACATGGTCCCGGTAAAAATTTGTGGTCATATTCACTATACATTGAAGCTTTGATGTGGCAAAAATGTGATAAGGAAGGTGTTAAGAGAAGCTCACTTGAACCCTCGGTTCAGGTGAGCCAATAAAAAACAATAAAACTATATGGAAGAATATGTCACTTTTGATTTTAAGTAATCTTTCCCCCCTAACATTTTATCACTTTTTGAAATGGATATCGCATCAAAAATCTTTGTAATGAAGAGCTAAATTCTCACCTTTATTCTCAAAAGACTTCAATATAGACAATTTGCAATCGGAATTGCATGTGATAAAAGCTAGGGTTTTTCTTTCTTGCAATTCAATAAAGACCCATCAAATACCAAAATAAACAAAATCCAAACTTTCGCCTGAGACAGATTCAAGTAGCATTGTCTGCGTGGCTTTATCGAGGTGATGAGAACAAGCGCGTCAACCTTTAATTATCATCTTCAAGTTTTCAAAAATATCCCAAGCGGAGTGAAGTGGGATGTCGATCGATGTAAATGGCGGTCTGATAAAATTCTATCCCGGACGATAATATTTATTTTCAGAAGAGATTGATAATGGCATCAGATGATCATAAAACACATACGCTCCTTTCTTATTCGATTATAAACTTATGTTTTTATTTCATGTGCGGCGTTAAAAGAGACAGAGCGAGAAAAAAAAATTACCGACGAATTTGTCTACATGAGTTACCTTTCTTTACATATACACAACATTAATCTATTACTTAGTAAGGCCTACATGTACTTATTATGTCAGATATGAAATATATAAAGATCAAACATAAAAACTATTTGAAATATCGTCTCTGTTATTTATTCAATTTTAGAATACCATAAATGTTTGTTTTTTTAAAGAAATATAAAATTTACTAGCTTAATTCAGTTTTAAAAGATTGTCAATGAGCAACGTTTGTCAAAGTCTATGCCAATTAATTTGGTATCTCTAGAAAAGTATCATGAAAAAATAAAAAAGAAAGTACATTAATTTTATAAAACAAATTACTTATGAGGGGGAGACGCTTCATGCGTCAGACAAAAGACTGAGAAAAACAAAAAATTATACCTACATTGTGATTATTGGATAAAGTTATTCTTTTTAATTTGATCACCCTCTTTGACTATAATGCAATCTCTTTTGCGAAAAGGAGTTCGCATGGTAATCTAATAAACTATAATGTTAAGATGAATAAAAAATACACGTAAATAAAAAAAAGCCCTAAGTACGTGCGTGTAACATGATGCTTGCCGAGTTACATGCAATGAAACTTTGGAATACCGGTACGTGCTTAAAGATCGCGTGACTTAAGAATTTTCAGAGTACTAGTGGGTGGGTATTTCTTGTACTTTTTGTTGTACTTTTAAAATATTATAGCATCTCTTTCCTCGGTGCACTCTGCTTGACTTAGGTTTACGGGTCTCTTTCATACTATTGATCACGCATGCAAAATTAATAACTTCATAAAATATTGATAAGGCAAAAGGAAATTTCCCGGAAATAAGATTTATCTCGAGAAAAACATCTTACTAGTTATCGTTTGTTTTTCTAGCAGCGGCAATAAAAGTGATATAGTTAGACACTTGAATAACGTCATGTGCAGTTTATGTAACGTGTAAAGGAGAAGTGCAACAGGTTATTGACCTTTGACCCATGGCTACAGATCTGTGAACTGTGTATCATACAGTCTCAGATCTATATCTATTATATGAAGGTCCATTTGCATCAATCTTCCCCAATTTTCATATCCGACGGAAAAAAGCTTGAAGGAAGAACTATTTATAGTTCATTACTTCTTTTCATCGTCAGAATGGTCGCGTTTCCGAAGACGTCCTCTCCTCAGATTGGTGGTAATTCGTATGCGTGTAATATATGTTTCTGAATCATAAATTGATTCATTGATAAACTGATTGGTTGATCGCATATCTTTACACCGTGTAGATCCCGACTCGTTCGTACAAACTATGTTCAATCATGTATTGATCTAACAGTTTATCATGCTATTAATAATCAATTAATAGGTGCATGTATGCAAGTTTACATTGTGGATGTATACAATATAGTGCGTTAAAGGTTCTCATCAAACCACCCTGAATTTACCTAAAAGGAATGTCTTTTAGTCAGTTATTACAACCAAAATTAATAAAACGTAATCAAATTATATCATTTCCTTTTTCATTTCATTTATCATGCTCCTTTATATAAAAAAAAAAACCTATCGATCTTAACTGTGATGAAATGAAAATTAAAGACATGGTTATGATGGTTTATTCTACATCATTTACATCTCTTTAATTGAAAAAAAACACCATATGCGTAAGATTAAAATATTCAATTTAAAAATATGGATGTATTTAAAAAATACATTAAAAATATTAGATTGAAATTGAATTCATTTGAAAAAAAATCAACTTAACCTCAGTTATCGAAGGATACTATTATATTGCATAAAGAGAATATATGCTTTGCCCCTCCGTTCCATGCATTATATTTTCGCCTAATTTATCCTCATTAAAGGTGCATGGATTTAAAAGGTTAACTGACTAAACCACCAGTTACTGCCGTTTAGCCACAGAGATTAGGCGAATTTTAAAACCGGCGAAATGATATATCTTTTTACCATCGTGATTGGGCGAAAGTAACCCATTGTAAGTGTTATTGTTGTACGAATGTGTCGTCCATTAACTTCTCGATATTTGTAAACGTTAATTCATCCGCCTAATGACTAATAATTGGGGCATTTTAATGGGAATACTATCTTATCAAATATTATTCAATTGCAAGCCTTTAGAGTACATGCAACATTTATAGTCGGTATATTGAATCACATTATAAATTATCAAAGTTCATATTTAAAACGTTGATGTTTTAATAAACCATACCCTACATTTTTAGTCTGATTCGAAGAAAAAATTTCTCTACACTGAACGGCACTCCGTTTCGATAGGTATCTCCCTGTACTCATGTTTCAAACTATCTATTAACACAATACACAGCTCTTCCATTAACGGTCAGGGTGATTATTAGTACTTTTCTTTTGATTTGGGGCCAAATACATAATCGCGGTACAATCGGAATTGTCACGATAAAGATCCTTCATCGTTTATTGACCTTGAGCACAGAACAAAAGGTCAAGGTTAACGGTGATATGTCTGCGCTTGCGAAAACTTTACGTGAATATTATACTGATTGTAGTAAAACAAATGCAAGACAATCCAACCATTCGTACATTAATACACAATTGTAATCAAACTCCTACAGAAGGGTTAGAAAAACGTAACAGATTAATCTAAAAACGTAGCATTAAATATGAACGAAGTTATCCCTCTTCTATTGAAAGACGTGATTTTGTTTGGAAAAAAAAAGTTCATCACATTCCCTTATATACAAGAATAATATTTAGTTGTGTGTATCAAACGGAGCGATTTCAAAAATTTCTTTTGTCTTGACCTTAGTCGTTTCTGCATCTCTCTCTTTTTTTTTCTTCAAATTGCTCAATATTTTAAAACTCAATATATTCATATACATGTAGAACTCTTCTATAGCAGTTGTTAAAAGTCTATAAAGAAAAAAATGGCAATGGCCATACATCACGTCATGAGTTGGATTTTATTAAATTTTCAAAGCTCTGTCTGTGCAGAATTGGTCGTATTACACAAAACAAAAACTCTCTATATAAATCAAAACAACACAGAATTTGTTATTCAGACTCTCCAAACAGACAAAAAGGAATGTAAACGCATTAACACCCATATCTCAACGGGTCTTTATTGTAAAGCATCAATTATGTATTAAGATAACTGATATATTGTTTCCTTCGAAATTTTCATGCATTTGAAAACGTAAATAGCTTAAATCTGCGATTTTTTTCCCAAGCCTAGACGTTGATTCTTCGAAGTGATGATATGTCTTCCGCAAAGGGAGAAGAATGGCTTGTCTTTGCAATGATTCTTGTGGAGATTTTGCACCGCTTCTAGATCTGCACTTGCTCAATTTTATATCAGCTTTATCTGTAGTTATGACTTACCAATGGTTCATTTTAGAACAGCCTCTCAACATTCGAAGAAACAAACGAAAAGAATTATGTGCCAATAAGTTAGGGTAGCATCGTTGACAAAGTTAAAAGTTTTGTTTCTAAATAACTCTTTCAAAAATCTGTCGCAATTCCAAATTTCCGATTTATTAGTGAAATTAGCATGAAGAGAATAGCGCGTATCTTATGTCTTAAGGTCGTCTATTATTTGATGTTAGTTGCTTTAAGGTGTTATGGGACATTTGTCGATATCAATGTGGATTAAAATCCCAAGCGGCATTTGAACTCATGATTTACAGATCCTTAATAAACTCTCCGAGTCACTGCGCTACGCCTTTAGGCATCAATTTTAAGAAAGATACTACATGTATTTATAAAATTTATATAATTGATTTTATTGTTTATTTCGATAAGTAGTACGTCACAACATGCATGGAGGTGTCCCATGGTACCTTAAAATGGTCATTTCTAATGCATAGTAATTGTAAATTAAGTTGAACCAAAATACGATAAAATTCACGTAAGAGAAGGATGGTTTACATGGATTTTCACTCGCCTGTTTTTCACTCAATTGTGTATATTAGGGAAACATTTCCAAAACCACCTTTGGAATATCTAAAGACTGAATTTATCGTAGTTCAATTTCAATTGATATTGAACTTACTATGCAAGGTGACTAAGAAATAAAGTCAACTATTTATTCAGGTTTGCTATATATATCCGCGTTGTTGAAACAATGGCTACATTTCTTTAAGCGTTCCAGATATGAATATCATTTCAACGGGTTCATTAAAATATAAATCATGAAATAAAAAATATCCGACTTTAAGAAAAAATTAAACGATCAAATACATGTAGCTTTTGCGATAATTGTGATTTTTTAGCAATTCATTATAATTACGTTTTCGAGAGAAAATCATGCTTTAAAATTAAATACCATGGCAAATAAACCTCAAATTCGGACTTTCCTTAATTTTATTTATAGTTTAACCACGAATTCAAAGGAAATACTCTAGAATCGATAAGAAAACGTTAATGACACGATCTTTCTACGAATGATCAGTGTTTTGATAATAAAAACAACTTTTTGTTTGCTATTGGTAAAACAACTTTCCAAACCGAACTATCATTTAAAACTTGATAATTTCAAATTAAGACGTTTGTGAAAACAAATTTTAAGAAACATAATGACTGTTTTAAATTATAAGTTGATAAAGTATTACATGTAAATGTTAATCAATAAAACGGTTTTCAAACGAGACTGATCCCTCCCAAATAAAAGAAAAGCATTTTTACACGAATGAAATCTTGCTTGTATTAGAGCCATTTTAACAAGAGCTTGGGCTTTTGGTAGTCGTGTCAAACGGCAATATGACGTAGGTCTGTCTTTTTCATTGCCGGCTTCTCAGCCACGGCTCCTTGAAATTAACAAGATTTGTCTAGCTTTTGGGCCAAGAGGTACGCAATCGGTGTATATTTTGCTTAAAACCAGCCTCAATTTTAACTTGTTTTGACGCAAGAAATAAACAGTTACGTCCTACTGAAAGTCCAAGGTCTTGTTATAATGGTTCTAATATCAGACAATTCAGGTAATACATGTAAATCACCGGAATTTTTAATATCTTCTCTTTAGCAATGAAAAACAAAATATCAATTTTTATCATTTTTATGCTTTGAGGAAAATATAACCGTATCTACATCGAGACGTTAGCTGTAAACTGTAATAACAAAGATAACAAATGACAATTGACTACAAATACATAGGACACTGTTGAGAATACTTTTATTTTAATGATGTTTCAACATTGAATTAGGTTTTGAGTATACTTCCATACTTTGTTATTTTAAAGTGTGTATTGCAATACATTTTTATGAAAATATCAATTACCAAATGCCGTAAACGACGACTGCCCTTATGTATATGCAAATAAATATTCTTTTTAAAAACCTCTTTTGTTGATTGACACCTCGAGTTTTATATTCTGTGTAACATCGTGTTAACTGTTGTTTTATGTAGTTTTGTAAATGAATCGATTGTGATGATGTTTTACTTAACATGGACCAAACCAGACCAATTAATACACCGAAAACATTGGGAAAAGTAATATTAAATCAAACATTTTATCTTCTAAATTTTGCAACTTAATACATAAAAACTGATTTTTTTTAATGTTTAAAATATGCAGTTATAATATACCTCCTGTTCACTGACGTTACTTCGGAAGTAATGTATTATATATTCCAATAAAACCCGTTGCATCCTAGATTACTACTATAAAATAATTTAAAACAAACATTAATAATGTAAATGTCGACTAATGTGAACAGAGAAAACACATTGGGTTTTTCAATGACATATACAGTAGACAACACCATGTAAAATCAAACTAATCTTTTCGCTTTGATTCTCAAGTTATAAACAAAATTTGAAGAAAAAAAGTTCTGGGAAGAATTTTCATTTGAAGCGAAAAAAAATATTTTCTCCCAGAATATTTATTAAACTGAACACCAAACGCCAATGGATTTAATTAAATGAAGTCTAGCTGGCGTATATTGCACTTATGATTTTTTGTTTCTCGTTCATTTAGGCACTAGTATAGATATACAAGAGATCTGGCTGTCCTAAAACTGCATGGCGTTTTTCATGACATGGGTCATCATCTTAAATAGGTCAGACCACGCCTCCTCAAGCTCGGTGTTCCATTGGTCTTCCAGCGCCGGCTGCATGGCCCAAATAAACTGGGGGCCGATCAACTGCAATGGAAAATAGTCGCTTGTTACTTAGATTTGAAAAAATATTTTCAAAGTGCGTTGATTTGAACCAAAATTTAACGCACTTTGAAAAATTTTCTCAAAGTGCGTTGCCACAAAGGTCAAAATTTTAAAATGGCCAGCGGGATTCGAACAAATGACATGGTTTCGTAGTAAACGCTCTAACCAACCGCGCTACGCTGTTAGGTGACAACTTTGGGAAAAAACTACAGTATTTATAAACCACTCTTCATTTTATTGTTTATTTCGATAAATAGTACATAAATGTAAGTCACAACACGGAGGTATCCCAAATCACCTTAAATTTCCTAGTTCAGATGAATGCAACGTCACCAGCCGTTTTAATTGTATTTTCATGTATACACAGGTATTCAATATACTACATGATTTCACTATCTGATGAACAACAATATGAAATTAATATTTTAATAAAGAAGTTTTTTTTTTCTCCAATCTAAGAAGCAAAGGAAATAGTTTATTGGAGAGAAAATTTTTAATCATCTTTACTGAGACCAGCGCATTGATGAAAAAGATTCCCCATCTAATGTTTCCTTTGATACCATGATCAAAGCTTTCAAGATTCATTTCCTATCATAATTTTGTATTTTGTTATTTTAGTAGTTACACGA
Source organism: Magallana gigas (assembly GCF_963853765.1). Taxonomy (NCBI): domain Eukaryota; kingdom Metazoa; phylum Mollusca; class Bivalvia; order Ostreida; family Ostreidae; genus Magallana; species Magallana gigas. Next base: position 33,716,542 of record NC_088858.1, on the reverse strand, counting down.
AACGTTTTTTCTATTATTATTTAAAACCTTTACCTAAACGAAGTTGAAGTGGTGCGTAGGAATACACAAAAACAATATGGCGGTGCACGCAGTCGATCAGAAGTAAAGGATGTGAATTGGGCAAAAAAATTGTTGCGCTGCAGAGGACAGACGAGTCTTGAAGTATACTATATTGTGTTAGAGTAATATTTGAGTTCTATGCGCAAGTTTGGTATGATGGAATGAAACACAACATACGTATTTAATTTTATGGCCTTGCAAATTTAACGAGTTCTATTATTTATTTTATTTATTTTTTAAGGGCCATGCAACGCTTACTGGTCGTTAGTAAGTACATGTATCATGTATATTCGAGACTGGTCGTGGTTTTTCGATGACTTGTTTATTTCGGTTTGGTTAGTATTGTGTTATTTTTTCAACATTTTTTTAATTGTAGTTGTAGGGGTGTTTCGTTTGGATAGCCGACCATCAATGATTTAGTATATAAATGATTTAGTATATAAATGATTCAGTATATAAATGATTTAGTAATTTAGTATATAAATGATTTCGTATATAAATGATTCAGTATATAAATGATTTAGTATACAAATGATTTAGTATACAAATGATTCAGTATATAAATGATTCAGTATATAAATGATTCAGTATATAAATGATTTAGTATATAAATGATTCAGTATATAAATGATTTAGTATATAAATGATTTAGTACATAAATGATTTAGTATATAAATGATTCAGTATATAAATGATTTAGTATACAAATGATTTAGTATATAAATGATTCAGTATATAAATGATTCAGTATATAAATGATTTAGTACATAAATACGTTGAAAACTGTCTTGATGTATGGCATGATGCAATTTAACTTTAATTACCGACGTGTTTCTTAAAAATGTTCTTAAAATCGATTATTTCTCAAATTTTTAAACACCTTGCATGCAGTGGAAGGATTTTATTTCCTCCTGATTTCTATGAATTATGTTTCTTGTTAACCGTTATACTCACATTCTCTAATTAGAATTAATGTGCTCGACTTCCCTCCTTATTTCTAGATATATTTCTCTTTTCAAGGAAATATCTGCTACTGTTTTTAAATTAATATACGTGTTGGTTAGTGAACGACTTTTACCGTATTGTGTAATGGATGAGAGAGAGAGAGAGAGAGAGAGAGAGAGAGAGAGAGAGAGAGAGAGAGAGAGAGAGAGAGAGAGAACTAACTATAATTTCATCATCTCTCTATCCCCAGAGGAGCGTGTTTCGTGATAATTATAATAGTTCGGACGGGATTACCCTCTGTAATATCACCAGGAAGTGTCCGCACCGACTGTTTGATTACAGCTCGGAAGTGAATTAACTTTTTTTCTTTGAATGATCAATATTCCATCACAACGCTCTGGTCAGTCGTTGTCCGCAAAACGTTATGATTCAATCTTATAGACAATGGTCTCTACTGCCTGATTTGACTAAAATTAAATAAAATGTTGAACTATTTTTTTCTTGAAAGAGATTTTACGTACGAAACATTAACGAATAAAATTATGTGTTATGATCGAAGCGTTGTTCCAATTATCCTTGGATTAACGGCCAAGGTTTCCCCAGCTATAATGGTACATATCTATAATTGTCATGCTGTCTTTAACAAGGTTGTCACGAAATCTACACCATTGTCTCTATTGCTTCCATACATGTTTCCTTATCAGCAGTTAAAAATAAATGGTTCGTCTAATTGGTCCGTCCATGTCAATTCCAAGCATTGGTTGATATATCGCTAGCTGCAGATCTGTAGCATTCGGTCTGAAAAAAATTGGATGGGACGATCCCAGGTCGTCCATCCGATTTTTTTTTTTGACCGGGAGCTACAGACCTGAAGCTAGATATATCGCCAACTCCTGGTATAGTATACTGAGTCTCATGTTTCCGAGTACAGTTGTTAATAATGAAGCCTTATCACAATTTAATCATTAGAACGAACTCACTGGGATGATCATACATAATCCTAGTATCTACTTGTCTCCTTATTTAACCAAAAGTTTCTTAAAAGGACCTGGTCACGAATTTTGGTCAAAATTTATTTTTTCTGTTTTTAATGTGTAATGCATTCCTAAAAGTCAACCAAAATTTGAGAGTCAGTCGTAAAGTTAAGAGTGATAAACAGGGCTTTCAATTCTTTGTTATAAATCACAAAGCTCATGTAATGTTTTACATTACATTTTGAATGTTAAAAATAAAATTCCAGGATTAGATATAAAATGAATGTAAAAAAGGCTAAGAAGTGATTATTTATGTTTAAAACGAATTGGGAGATAGAAAAATCAAATTGAAAATAAAAACTTTTACCGGTAAATTGAACAAACGTAAACAAAAACATGACACGAGCCTTGTTTACATAACAACGAATTGTGAGCTCTGTATCTTTCCTCTAATGCTACGACTGACATTCAAATTGTGGTTGATCATCAAAAATGCAATACTTAAGCATTGTAAACAATAAATAGAGAAAAATAAAATTTGACCAAAATCGTGACCATGCGAATCACATATAAAATGAAACATTTTACGAACAAAAGTGCATTTACATATACTGGTATTAATATACATGGGGAATTCAAGTCTGCCTTTATAAAGTCAAGATAAATAAATAATGCGGATTTTCATTCAACCCCAAAATATGGTGGGTAGGTATAGATGACCCCTCATAAATCTTCTCCAGAAAATTAAGTTTGAATTTATTATTTCTTACTAAAGACGTTTTCTTAAAACGAGACCTATTGAGTAAAATTAAAAACGATTCTTTCCTTGAAAATATGTTGAACAAATCCTTATGGTCACCTTTGATAATTCGGGCGGAAATCTGGAACTTAGCCTTCTAGTTTGTAATTAATTTGTCTTGGAATAACTTCCATGCTTTTTTCACATACTAAAGATCGAGAAAAGAGTTTTTCATTCAAAGATTTAATGAACATTCGAAATATCACTACTTGAGACTTTTCTTCAAAGAGAATCAACAAACAAGCTCTGGCGGAATTCTATGAATGACAGGCATGCTGCATTAACATTATTGATATATCTATCTTGCAAAGAATAGAAATGTCAGTCAAAGTTGATTGGAGAACTTTGAGATTTGCAAAACATGTGCAATGATTTATTTGAACTTACTCGTACAATCAATCAAGGAGATAGTTCATGACATTCAGAGACGAAGTAAACAAAGAGGTTCATTTTTTCATGGTTAAAAATGCAACTGAATTCTAGGCAAGGCGTATAAACTATGAAAGAATATAGTACTAATGTGGAACAGATTTTTACGAATCTTTATCAACAAATCTAAATTTTGTTAACCTAGCTGCTTTCATTTCTGAATTATTTGCAAAAACTGCACATGTGCTCTTTGTTTAACAGGAACAACAGCCAAGTAAAAAAAAAATACCCCAAAAACAGTGAATCGTTTCTAGAAGACATGCATCAAAAACATGCAACATGTTTTTTAAGCTTTATGAAAATGCATGTAACTAATCCACACTTTTGCAAATGGTTAAAAATGGAGTGCCTTTTCAGAGTCAATCAACCGAATTTTTTTATTATTTTGTGCTACCAAGCATTTGGCAGGCCTAAGCTGACTTCCTGCAGATTTTCTTTTTTCAACATAACAATTTGTAGCCCTAATCTTTGCAACTGGGCAAACAAACTTTTAGACAAAAACATGTTTTACTGTCAAGGAAGAAAGCTACGTATCCTAAACTAGGAAGGCTAGTTTGCGAGTTCCCCAAAAGTAGCGGCTGAAGGACGTGACGTAGAACATCAGTAGTTTTAGTTTTAAAAAAAATCAGACTGACGGACTACGTTGCTGCCGCCATCTTAGACGTCTAAGACCATGTGATTCAATACCTTTATTTCCCTTCAATTGTACCAGTAACCTGCGCTTAAAGTGCCACAGACATAAAGTCAGGATATCAATTTGAAAATAGGTATCACAATTACACTAGACAACCGTATATTTATGTCGTGCTTTTACGACTTATTATTGTACCATAACTTACAAAATACAAGTGCAATACCGCCTTAAATATGTAATTCCAACAACGCGATTTTCACCAAATAACATTCAAATCGCAATTCGATCGCAAGCTAACATGTTCACTACAATTATAAATATTGCATTCTCAGCGGCTTAATTTCCTGTCAACATAGTTTGCAATGTCACTGAATCGGACCATTTTCTTTAACATCCGATTATCAGTATAGAGGGGAAATCTAGAGGACCATGTATGATATTACTATATCATTTCTATAGCCACAGTTGCATTATTCAGTACTCGGGCCAAATATCTATGAAATTATGTTTTCCTGTTCCAGTCTGAGTAAATAGGGTTAGAAGGGATTGAAAATATTTCAGTCACTAACTACTCCAATCTGTTCGTCCCTCAAAAAAAAGCATCACAAAAACGCTCAAAAACTCTTATGGCAAAGTAGCACGGACGGGCAATTTCGATTTGTTATAAACCTGATTAGGTTACTTAGTAAACGATAAGTTTTTGATAAGTCTTAATAAAGACTGGGGGATATGAAATTTGCTTTAAATGTGAATTTGTTGCAAGCGAGTTCACTGTTACCATGATTGTACTGTACTGGTATCGTCAAAAGATGATTTTTAAAGATGGAACCTTAAGTGATTACATGTGTAAAAATACGTCCGGCAACACACAATTTACGTATCTTGGCCTTGTCCACAATAAGCCTTAATTTCACTATGATGATGACATCCATAAGGCTATTTTTCTTCATTGTCAAATTCAGGATCTAGGAGCTGATGGCTTTCAAAGAGTTTAAAAGAATTCTCTTAGATAATTCTCATGCTTAAGTATGATGATTGGCTCTGGTTTTTAAGTAATTTGGTTAGGAATTTTTTCTAATTTACCGCTCACAATACAATCGCCATTGATTTTTTTTTCTTCATTCCCCGTCTCTGCTGCTCATTTATTCCAGAAAATGGATTCACTGAGCAAGGGGAAACCCCAGACGTCATTTGCCCATTTAGTGTTGTATTTTGGATCACTTATAATTAAGACCTGCAATCATTCACTGATTGGAGGACGACCTGTAAGTTGGGCAAATTCACTGACTGCATACGTAACGCACGGAATAAAATAATTTACAGTTTATGGGGCGCATTAACAACTCGATTCGATTCAAATTAACATCTTTAATAAAAAAAAGTTTTATAATATAATGCATCGATGTCACTCCTTCACTTGCACCAATCTATTAATAATTTAGGAATTCTTAAAACTGTTATTTCATTAAATAGATAAATGCACGTATTTTCATAACTTAATATATGTTGCCTTACAAAAAATAACATATGTAAAGCTGACCAGTTTTATTTTCATGAAATATGTCAATAATAAGTTAGCTTCAATTATAATAGCCTTTTAAATACATGTAAGTTTTTCCATCAAAAACATAAATACATGCAATAGAAGGTATAGAATCCATCGCAGTAAGTTTCCATATAATTACTTATATTCATATTATTTTCAGTAACTGTGCTATTAAATATCAAATCATTGCCATAATTACGTTATCATATCGTATTATGACGCAAACCCCGTGTTATCTGCGTCATCACTACACGTTACAAGTTTGATTTCTACTATTATCACATCGGACACTGGAAAATGTATACTTGTATTAACGCACAAAAAGTCGAGTTCATAATTTTAGTAGACGTATAGATTTATCTAGTATATCAAATCTATGTCCTTGATAAATATAATAAAGTTTTTTAACCGCCCTAACGGTAAACCTCAACTCTTTTTTTTCTTCTTTTTTTTATGTATTTCCTATTTGTACTTGTACTGGTCGACTAACAACAAATCACTTAGCTTATGAATACAAATTATTTCGAAAAAAATGTCTGTACACTATAAAAATAACGTCATTTGTCGGAAAACAACGTCGTTTGAGGATAATAATGGAACCGTAATTGCTATGCTGTGCTATTAGGGGACGCGGTTAAGATGCTTAGCCGGTTGTGGCAGATGATCCTGACAGAATTTTAAAATAAATACGGCTAGTTTTAGCGCATCTTTAGAAGGAAATTGCATCCATCATCTTAAAGGTCTTACTTCTTGATTCTGTAGATTCGGTTCCAAAGAGCAAATAAATTGATGTCCTTGACGGTCCAAGCCGTTTTACATTATTGGTATATTGAGCCCGACACGTCATAAGGAACGGCATGATAAATCCCCGTGAATTCTGTCTAAATGACGTATTGTCCTATCCGCACTAAGTGGGGACGCTTCTGATACAACTGTAATATCTATGAATTTTCTTCACGTGTCGTCTGTGATACATCATTTAAATTTAGATTTCTCGACACAAGGAAACAAAAAGTTGTCATGTCTCGTTTTGACAAATATGCAGCATCAATTTCAGAATCAATTATTCAAATGACTTTTCTGGATGAAATAAAGAGAGAAAAAATTGTTTTTTCTATGTGTTTGATTTTTTTTTATAAGAACAGCAGTTTTTAAACACCTACTACATTATCTGTCCTTATGTTGAAGATACGGGCGGCTTATCAAATTATCAAACACATAGGCAGCGACGATGTAACACATGCATGTACAAAGGTGAAATACAGCAGAAAAAAATGAAATTACGAATATTAAAAACGTGATATACGGGGGAGAGGAAGGGTGCTTATTATGACACTTCGAGTTTCAAGTGTCATCAACGATACTGAACATGTCTATCTATAGATAGTTTATCGTTTCAGCTCTGTCAGATCAAATGGAGATAAGAGTGCAACACATGTTGTGCCATGTTATTACAGGGGCGATAACTAGTACCGGTAATCAATTACAGCAGATACTTAAAAATAATAAAGTACATTCTTAAATATATAATATAAAAACTCACGTCTACGTAGTCCACCTTGGCGCTGTACATGACATGCCTTGTCCCAAGGTCGTGCAACATTTCCTCCATCTTTTTGGGTTCGTTAATTCTGGCGAGACATTTTTCGACCGTCCCCATAACTCTCAGCGCATGCTCTCTGAGTTGTGAGCTATGTCTAAGATCGTCTTGCGACATGCCTTTGAATGGCATGAACACGTCTTGGACATCTGGGTGCGTTTCAAACAATCTTTAAAAGAATTGTGATTCTATACATAAACGCTTTTTCTTTCTTTTAAAAAGTAATCTTCATTTCTTCAATTTTTCATAGAAAGTAAAGAAATACTTTTGAAATCAATTAAAAACAAATGAATTTATCAAAAGAGAGTTATGTCTTTTTTGGAAAATATGATTTGAGCAATTCATCCGGTCGCGTATAGAATAAATTGAAAACTTTCAATCCAATATTCCAGCGCACTAAGCATAATATGTAATTGTTCAACTTTGTTGTTTCATCTGGGAATACTGGTATAACACATTTGGGTATAATCTAAATCACATATAATCTTTCTTATAGAGTTAAAGATGGTGTATCAAATGTTCAAGATATAATACACGATCAGTAGTAATCGTGATTTATATTCATAAACAAAAAAAAAATGACGTCAATTTTGGTTTGACTTTGACATTATCCAGTTTTATTACTAAAATTTGGGAGGAGTTTGATAGATCGATGGAAACGTAGTGAAGATTTGATTTAATTGAATTAAAGGGTTATTAAAACGTCACGTACATGTGTACACTAGATTGTACACGTGTATGAATCTTTAACTGACGACTCAGGTGATAACAGATAATGAAGGATGTCGATGGGTGATAAAATAAAACAGGGATAAAAATCAGATCAAACGATCTACACTTTGATTTTCTTACTCAATTATTCCCTTGTACTTGGTTTTTAAAAAAGTTTATTTGGATTCGGAATATGAGCAGCTATTGTAAATTACGATTGTAGTCAGAATGCTAAAAGGTTATTTTCAATGCACATGCCTTTGTGGATAATGTAATTTTTAAAATTTTGCTTCTCTATTTTTGAAAAGCGTTGTTCGCAAATCTGCTTAAAAGAACGCAAAACTATCGACATTGTTGGGAAATGATGGTGGGAGATAAATTGTAAAAGGTCCCTGTAGTTTTGGTTTCGAAAGCTGTATCATTTTCACGATTAACGTTTTTCGTCCTATCCCATTGATCATTCGTAATTTGATTTTAGATAACTGACTCTAAAAAAGTTCTCTCATAGGGGTTTCTCTTATGTTCTGTTATTTGTTTTGTCACTAAACACAAACATTATTCATATTTTCTTTCTTTTTCTCTGTTAACTTTGTTCCACTTCTCTCACACATAACATCAAAAAATGATGATTTCTTTAGCTTAGGAAGCTTGCAACAGTTTCGAAATGTAACCGTGTCTGTTTTCCTTTTGTAACAGAGAAAATAAACTTTCGATGTCAGTGGTTTTTTAGGAATGCATCTGCTAGATTGCTACAAACTGGGCTGCATTTTACAAAAGAACTATTATCCAAAGAAATATTATCCACCTCATATATTGATCTTGAATTGAAAAAAAATAATATATAAAACTCATTTATTTTCAACAAATTTGACTGCCATAATCATATTTCACAGCCATTAGAATAAAACATTGATTAATTTCGTGATTAATCATCATTATTCATTAATTTGGTCGTAAGTTCTGTTGTAAAACGCAGCCCAGATCTCAAAAGACCAGACTTAACATCCTGGAATTCAGGTAAAAACATAACAAACTGTAAGTTATTAAGACCAGTAAATGTACAAACAGTCGTTAACTAGAGGTCTTGGGGTGAAATGATGACGACATGATGAGAGATATATGTACTAGAAGTCAACGTATTTTCTAGCACTTTGAGACCATTCGTGTATTTTAACGTGATAACATAACTTTAGAAAGAAAATATCAAGATGTTAAGAATCAAGAAAATCTTGTTTTAAAAGGTAATGGAATCTGTAAACTGTAAATAAAAAAAACAAGCATTTTTTAACCTGAATTTTCCAACACTTTTCCAAATAAAACATTTTTATGTTACTTTTAAATTGTAAGCATTAAGACAAATAGGAAAAATTTTCTTCAAAAAGAATCTTGTAATTTACTGTAAAACAGGAATATTAACATGCATCCTCCCAACACTTGTACAGTATACTTTTACATGGAACGCCATAGTTGCTTTATGTGGCTATTTCATAGGAAGATGATGCTTTATTATATTATGCTGTGGTTATTTCATGTGAAGATGGTGCTTTATTATATGAGGGTGGTGCTTTGTTATATGAGGGTGGTGCTTTATTATATATGAAGATGGTGCTTTATTATATGAAGGTGGTGCTTTATTATATGAAGATGGTGCTTTATTATATGCTTTATTTTATGAAGATGGTGCTTTTTTATATGATGGTGCTTTTTACTGTGAAGGTGGTCACTCGGAACTTTATTTTTGAAGACGAAGAATCAGATTGCTAGGGCATTTACGCCTCGCCGAATAAGCTGTTCTTCGCTTAAACTCAAATAATTAATAATTTCAATTTTCTGCTCTACAAAGTTCATGATAACGTCACTAGGCTTTATGTCTTGTAATATTCCGTCATTATATAGTTTTCACTTAATAGATGTAAGTTCGGTTGAGGTAAAGTCGTACACAGATCATCTCGTTAGCTTATATACTAATTGTGCTAGAAAAAAAGAGGAACTAGCAATGGCGTATCAAATGGATTTTGATTGCATTAATTTTTGGTTTTACTTTCAAAATTTCGAGATTTTAAATGAGAAACTCAGTATCCAAAAATAAGAGGAGTTCCAAGTAACCACCTTCACATTAAAAAAGCACCATCATATAAAATAGCACCATTTTCATATAATAAAGCACCGTCTTCATGTAAAAAAAGCACCCCCTTTTAACATGAAAAAGCACAATCGCATAAAAAAGCACCATCACATAAAAAGCACCATCTTCATATAATTAAAGCACCATCTTCATATAAATAAGCACCATCTTCACATAAAAAACACCATCTTCATATAATAAAGCACCATCTTCATATAATAAAGCACCATCTTCATATGAAATAACCACAGCATAAGAAATAGCCACATAAGGCAGCTATGGCGTTCAATACTTTTCAAAAGAAATACTCGTATGCTACTTTTTGCAAGAACATGTATGAGTACATCAAAAGCTGATGAATGCAAGAGACCTCTTTATATAAGACACCGGCTGATGTCCTTTGTATCATATACTTGTCGACCACCACAGCATCTTTTCTGGACAACAACTGTTGGTTCGTGACCAAAGGTATTAGTAATTAGTATCCGTTTATTAATGCATTCAAATCTTCTGTTGTGGAGATACTTAACTCCTTTGATGATGCCTCACAAATAATCAGCCTGGTCAGTGACTGGGTAATTGTCAGCTAGAACAAATGGTTGTCCATCACGAGCAGCATTTATCCGAATGAAGTTATTGGGATGCTTATATCGTTATTAATAAATGAAAAGTAGATTGTTCCTACACGCTGATTTGAACTCGACTGACAAAGCACATAATTTTTTATATGGAATTTCAAAAATACTAGACATAAGTACTTTTATTGTTAAATGAGTAAAAAGGTCAGAAAATACTGAATTAATATACGAAGTGTATGTTATAATTGTCTTCTTTTATTATTTAAGTCACCTGACACTCGTTCTTCGTAAGTCGTGAACTTTTTGAGATTTTTAAGAGTCGTCTCATTATTTTTTTGCATGCCAATAACAACCAGATTTGGTGTGTATCATCTGAAGGGGAAGAGGAAGGAAGATTATCTGTGAAATATGACTTTAGTTGTCCTCATGGTCAAAGGTTCTGATCTTAGTGTCCATGGTCCGGGTTTGTGATCCTAGGGTGCTCCTTAAAAGTTTTTTTTTTCTGAGTTCTTTCTTGATGAGAATGAAAGCTTTTTACAAAACAAAAACTGTGAACATCCTGACCTTTAGGTCAGAGTCTCTTACGATAGGATAGGGCGTGTCTTTGTTGATCATGTGGTGAAAAAGCATTAAGCCCTTTTCTCTACCTTTTGAAATCTATCAGGCAAACCAAGTTGATGTTTAGAATTGATAATTAAGAAGTTTCTATCTAAATTGCTAAAATCATTACCGAGGTCATATGTCTAACGCTCTTGTATTTTGAGAGAAAGGGTATGATGTACGTATCGAGGGGAGGGGGTATCTACGGATGTGTTCCAATATATTGTCTTCTTTGGTTGATCGTCCACCACAAATCTTATATCTAGATATGTTTAAGTTATACTAATAGTATATGTAAACTTGTTGTTAGGACGGCCACCCCACGGTCCGACTACCCCACCCCATGGTCCGACTACCCCACCCCACGGTCCGACCACCCCACCCCAAAACAAGCACACACACCTCTCTTTTGTGAAGTGCCACTAAACCCTAATTAAAAACCATGCATGATTATTCATACATTGTATATCATTTGATAATATGCTGGAAAGTGTAACATACAGTTATTGTACCCCCCCCCCTTCCCCCCAAGAAAAGACCCCAATTCACACCAATGTTTCACAATTTTTATTTTACAATATCCTCGGGCTGAATAGATCTGCCAACCCACCTATATGAAACCATATCTACCCATCTTGACCCAGTAAAAAGTGCATGCACAGCAAAATGTAGTAATTATCTAAAATTACTATATAAGCCTAAGGCTCAATTATTACCAGGTGACCATTAAAGCACATTGGCCTCTCGTAGTTTAAAGAACCTTGTTTGAGTCCAGACAATCAATCTTTTAGGACTTCATAGCTCAATTTTCTCCCTACCAAACAAAACTAAAGTGATTTTTTTTTACCAAAATGCCTTCTACATTATTTCATTATAATCATCATGATAATAAATGAAAAACCTTTCCTTTGATTAATTTTAAAAAAATAATTCCATGAAAACATTTAAACCTGAACCACGATCGCTGTTATAGAGACAATTCATAATTATCTAGTAAAATGTGCGATTACACCTTTTTCAATCCCCTTAATTTTAAAGCCATTATTTTCCTTTATCTATACATTTGTAACTAGCAGGAACATTAGTGATTTTATGTTTTATTTTTTATGATCCAAAATAAGGAACTCGGTTATTAATTTTGCATAGATGTGGGAATTTATGTTTAGATAACTGCTGTTCTAAAAGTCGCGCGTTGAATCGATGTTGTAGATTATCTGATAGACACAAAATATTGGCTCATAACTTGTATCTTTAGGTAATAAATCACAGTTCACGATTAGATATACTTGACCTTTACAAGACCTGTGCATACAAACGTGCTATTAGCCGAATTTTTGAAGTCGTAAGAATGCAAAGTTGGGAATGTTGCGTTATTATTAAATCGATGCTGGACTGTTAAGGGTCATACTTTGGTCATTGACATAGACCGGTACATTGTCAGGCATTTGACGACCCAAGCTGTCGGTTTGCTTTTATGTTGACTTCCATGTTAATTGGGTTTTATACTGTCTGAATAAATATATACCAGGTATTATGATATAGTTATTGAGACCATAGATAATGATTTTAATAAAACTTTTTTTTCTGATATTTTTTTTTTTTTGGAAAAACTTATTTCTGGAAGAAATCTGTTACCATCGGCATATTATGAATTTAACCCTTTAATGGCAACCACTAAAAGATTCAGAAACATTCCATCAAAAGTAAAATGCAATTTACTAGCTTGTATTGTTACATATGTTATCTAACATATATATTTCCGTTTCGATTTTCGCTTTTTAAAAAAGGAATAAAAACAAGTTCTCTCAGTTTTAGGAGACAAATGGGCATTAGAAATTTGACGAAGTTAGCAATCTTCTTTTATTACATGTATAGAGGGACTGATTTTTTGATAATGTTTTTTTAGGTAATTTTGTGTAATGAATGTATAATTAGATTAGTACGAAAGCCCATTGAGCTCATTTTCGTAGGTAAAAAAAATATTTTTTTCGCGAATAAACGCGAAACTTTCGCGATATAACGCGTTAATTTGGCAAATAAACGCAAAATTTCGCGAATAAACGCGAAACTTTCGCGAATAAACGCAAAACTTTCGCGATATAACGCGTAACTTTCGCGAATAAACGCGTTAGTTTTGCGAATTAACGCGTAACTTTCGCGAATTAACGCGAAACTATTATATAAATACTGTCATTTCATACAGAACCCATATGAAGAAAAACGATGGAAAACAAACACATTTTAAGTTTTATATAATAAAATACTTATTATTCATTATTATATTATAATATCCGTGCTACGTTGATTTATGAAAACAAAATTATCTTTTTTGCATACAGATATTAATAAATCTGATAAAACTTTATCATTACATTTGTATATGTTATATGTCCAAAGTAGATAATAGGTTTGAGCATCATATTACGATTTTCAGTTGTTCGCCGACCCTGTGTTCGAACAGGCATTCATTGATGATCTTTTTCTTAAAAAATTGATATAAATTTAACCGTCACAAACCTTTTAAATCTTAGTATTAATTTTTAAATGACATATGTGATAAATTTGGAGGACGAATTTACGTCATCTAGATTTGAACAAAAGCTTGAAAATTTCAATTCACAGTTTGACTTATCTTTCTGATATAAAACTAGACGTTAAGTTATGTTGCAGTTTATATATATATATATATATATATATATATATATATATATATATATATATATATATATATATATATATATATATATATGTATAATATATATTATAACGTTTTAAACAATGATATCCTTTAAATTCTAAAATGATACCTAATTATACGTTTAATTCGAATTAAAATTGTTATAATTAAAATATGTTGCTGCCTCATTTACAATAATACAGCGCCCATTAGAATGTGAGAAGCGCTATGCATTATGTTCTTTGAAAATCAGTACTAAGATTTTGAAGATTTCCTAAGTTTGAATTTATGTTAATTTGTATAAGGTTAAATCTAATTCATTTACATCTTTATATAATATTATATTGTTTTATTTAAATTAATATATTTGTTTTCAGTAATTATTCTTCATAGGGTTTCTTCTATGAAATAACAATATTTATATTTAAGTTTCGCGTTTAATTGCGAAAGTTTCGCGTTAATTCGCGAAAGTTTCGCGTTTATTCGCGAAACTAACGCGTTATATCGCGAAATTTTCGCTTTTATTCGTGAAAGTTACGCGTTAAATCGCGAAAGTTTCCCGTTTATTCGCGAAACTAACGCGTTATATCGCGAAAGTTTCGCGTTTATTCGCGAAAAAAATATTTTTTTTACCTACGAAAATGAGCTCAATGGGCTTTCGTAGATTAGGAATATGTCACAAAAGGATAATTTAATTTTTTTTTTAAATAAAGTCCCGGGGGTCTATATACTTGGGGTGGGGGTGGAAGGGGGGTCAATCCTGTCCTCAAGCACCTGTGAAATATGATACGAAAAAAAAGATGTTGCAGTGCTAACTCTTTGATTATTTACTCTTTGAAATCAAAATCATTGACAATACTGAAGTACGTTCTCCTGAGGTGATGGAACCCAATTTGAAATCCTATCTTGTTGCTTCAAAAGAGCTTCGAACGCGCTTTGCTAAAACAATATTTGTGCTGTTTTGTCTTTCACTTAATTGAGACCACATCAGCAAATTAGGTGTTTTCTCGATCAGTAAGTACAAAATTAATGTATCTTTTATCTCAACAAGACAACCATATCAGATTTCATAGATGTTTCACAATCGATATCAAGAAACAATGAATAAAACATTTGATAATATTTCATACTTTCAGGTGTTTTAAGTTATTTATACGAGAGACATAAAGAGTGTATTCTACAGATACCTACCAAAAACACGTTCATATAAGCTATGCTGTGAAAAAACTGTTTGTTCGCGTAATATTATATAAATTCGTGTTTCCTGTTTACTACCTTAATCATCTTTGCCAGAAAAAGGGCGGACAATTCAGGAAGACACTATTTTCCGTTGATTTCAACACTTTTCTGTTCAGAACAAAGCGCTTGCTTATAATAATAACAAGAAACATTCGCATTATGATGAAAACAAATTTCAAAATTTTATTTTGTGGCAGAAAAGGGGGGCGGGAATGTCTGAAATGTCAAACTCACTAGAGGCTCTCTCTTTCTCTCTTTTAAAAAGTTGATTAACGAGGAAAGGGTTTATCTTTCTTCTTAATTAGTTATATTATGATAAGAATAATCTCCTTGAATATGGTCATAATGTTCAATTGTAAAATTAATTTATCAAACACAGTTCTCGACACTTACTCATATTTCAGAGCTTGTAAGAAGATACTTTCGGTTTTAGAAAACCATCAAGAACCTGTCATTTTCTGTTATAGCATCAATGGCAGGTACTTTAAATAATATTTATACAAGAATGCAAGTAAAAACAGACCTGTCTCAGTTTATTTAAGCGCGCCATGAAAAAAAGGAACACATCAAAAACCATCATTTCGACATCCTGATCAAAACATCATTTTTTTCTCCATTTATCTCAGTTTTTTCCTGGAGGCAACAATTTCTCGCTCCATAACCACATAGTGAGATTCCCCGGTACCTACACCAAAGACCGCTTACATACTATATCCTTATAGTTAGACCCTTGCTGCGATTCCATACATCAAAGAGGAGACTCATTAAAGGGCAACAGAAAAGACGACATACAACAATTAACTCCGGCGCTTGTATGAAAACTTAGAACAGCAGTGTACGATTTCACTGCAGGAAAAAAAACTCATACTTGAATCATTTTGTTTTTTCATCAAATAAGTAAGCAACTGTGATCACCAATTTGTCCTGCAGTTTGATATTGATCAAGGCAATTTTCAAACCTGACATCATATAATCTGTGTGATTAATACGATGGAAAATTAGAAGGCTGTGGAATCTTCGTCTTTGATTTTTAATACCGAATACCAGGAATCGAATAGAATAATTAGTATTGATACACAAATCCGGCATGTTTCTAATTTAGGTAATTTCATAAAGGTGTCTTGTTGCATGATCGTTAATAGTACAATAATATGTAAGGTTACATAATTCATTCAATCAACAATCTCTCTCTCTCTCTCTCTCTCTCTCTCTCTCTCTCTCTCTCTCTCTCTCTCTCAATCCATTTATGCAATATTGGGCGGTGAAGATACATCATTGATTTAAACAGAAGGTATACACTGTTCACGTTTATTATATGGTTGTGAATTGTATTTACTTCTTTTTGAATTGGCCGCTCGTGCTAAAGGCGTCATACAATTAACTACCAATTTTATATTTCTAGGTGCTTCATAATTTTTTTGAAACACCATTACCAACCACTACTGTCATATTTCTGCAGTAGAATCCACACTACTGTCGTTCAACACCTGAATTCGTATAACGAGGTTGATGGGGTGTATAGAAAATTTTCTGAAACAGCTTGAGTGATAAAATCAGTTGTTACTGTTATAGCTGAGTTAAGAACGTAGGAAAATCAATTCAAAATGATCGCATGTCTCTGTGCTCGATGAATTGTTTTGAATAAGTTTAACATCTAAAAACTAATTTTCTTTGGAACTACATTTTTGCGACTGTTTCAGGTACACCGCTTAATGTACTGAATAAACTTAAGTTAAATGAAATAAATTTTCATTTGCAGTATTTCATTTATTTAAATGAACTTTATATATACAACGTTAATTTACTTCAAACTGATGTAATTAATTCATATGGTTCATTTATGATACAGTGTAGTATTCTATGGTCTAGATGCATCTGCTCTTTGCTTCTATTAACATTGAATTCGATAGAATATAATAGAATATAAGAACAAAACTATACAGATGTTAAAACATTTTTTTTAGATAGCTGAAACACTGTAAATCAGTTTGTTAATGTATTTTAGATACATGTAAGTGTCTTTCATGTGTACATGAATAACCATATGCATGATTGTAATAACAAGGCGAAGGTATTAATCCAAAACTTTTATCACAACAATACCAAATGAGTGGATTTTCTTAAACAAATACATGATAATGATAACTTTGTTAAAAAATAGAAATAATTAACTTAGCGAATAATTACCTCATAAACATGACCACGCCCACTTTTGACATGTCCTCCTGAATCTTTTGCCAGGATTGCATAATCAACTCCTTTTGCCGCTCGGTCAGGAGTGGTATGGGAGGGGCGGGCTCCCTCACGTGCGCTGGGGACCCATTTGCCGAGTCCTCATTCGTCTTGAGATACGTTTTTCTTTTTGATGACGAAATATTCAGTCCTTGTCTTAATGCTTCCTTTCGTCTCTTTTTGGCATTTATACAACCCATAGTTATTTTATTTGCTTTCAGAGCATTTACAATTTGAATGTTTACATTTAGCAGGTGCACTTTCCAAAGGAAAAAAACTTTCTCCCCTTCTTTAACACCATGCACGGTACTGACTACTCATACTCTATCGAACCGCCTTAAAAGTTTGAGAAAAGCACGAAATTGGCCAAAGCGCCGATTTTTCAAAATCCTTGTTAACAAATATGAATATCAATTTATATTACGGGTTCACAATTATTCCATGCGTTTGGTATATTAATACTCCTAAAAACCAATTATGCTGGTAAATCAGCAAGCAACGGAATGGATTTACAGTGGTATCATGATCAATACGACGGAACATCTCCCTGTCATACTTAGCCAGCCTCGCTGTAGGAGTGGTTCCCTATTCCAATCGGATTATGGGAGGCAGCTAGAATACAAACGTATATATATTGCAAGTAGGTGTTTACAGAATTCGGTACTAAGTATTGGGTCAGGTGGCTCCAAGCTTGAGACCACGATGAACTATACGGCATTCCAATACACTCCCCCTCCCCTTCGTTTAATGAATTGTGTACGTATACCTTATGGTTGAGATAAACAAGTTTAAAGTAATCACCAGGCGGCAGAGGGATGAATATTGTGTTTAAAAATGTTCACGGTTGTTAATGAATTGCAAACTGGCAGACATGGGAAGACAGATGCAAAACTTTGTATTCAAAAGATAAGATTGACAGAATCTTCGGCTTGTTGCAGTCACGTGTCTGAAACGATTCCTCTTGCCTTGTCGTTTTACGTTAACTATAGGTCATTAGACACATATTTGAGAATTCCTCATTTTGAGAATTCCTCATTTTTGTCTGAAACACTTCCAAGCACGAATTGGGAGATTTGTCTGTCTAGGCCTGGAAGATAATAGTCTCTTTTTGACAAGAACAAATCGTTAGGTAACTGGAACAGTTTCGGCTGTATCTGTTATGTTCTGATACCCATGATTAATTGTCAGCAATTGTCATCGTTTTTCATTTTTTTCTTAAGACGCCAGTGCTGCAACAATATGCATGTTTCTTCAAGATTACGTGTTACATGAAGTAGCATTTTGAGAATTAAAATGCAATTCTTCTGTAAAATCAATCTTCATGGGGAAAACACTTTGGAGTTAAAAATGGTTAACCAATTATAATCTGCAGGGGAAGCTTAGGGTTAAAAAAAAATTTATTCACCTGGGTTATTCTAAGACGGATTAGGAGAAAAAGAAGATACCAATTCAGGATGTTTTCCGTCTAAATCGAAGAGATTTTACTCACCTAGCTGATTATTAAGGTCTTTCAACACTACTGGACCTTTATCGTGCTAAAAACTACGTAGATTTGGACAGGGGGATGCCATTTACTCTTTGTCAAGTTAAACGTGAAATGCTCTTCAATATTACGATAAGGTTCTTTAAGGGCAACTTAAACTTACACATTGAAGTAAAAACCTTTTTTCCGTTATTAAAATTCATTTTCATCCTTTTTCTTTTACCGCAATAACTGGTCACAAACAAGGCGGTTTAGGATCAATGTGCGTTAAAGCCACATTTCTTTGATATCAAGACAGCTCAACAAGCAATTAGATATTCTCATTAAAATATAAACATGCTTATTCCGCCGTCAAAATGAAAAGCGCACGTCTCACAAAAACTATAATAGTTATAAAGTGCCAAAACTGAGTAAAAATGTTTGAACTTCTGCTTGTGCAGAATGTAAATGACGTGTATTTGGAGATAAAGATTGACAAAATGCAAATGGTGGATTTGCGTCGATAAATATTTGATATTTTTCAGGAAGGATCTGGCAATCAACAAAATTCACAGTAGGTTATGAGAAAGATTCTTGCTGAGTTTATATCTACTGACATGATTGTAATATCTACCTCCAAAAAAATATGCAATGGCAATGAAAGTTGATTTTAACTGTAAAGAAACGAACACAGCCCCATCCTACCCGAGTTAAGGAAATGAAAGATTGTTTAAATCAAATACACATTGTAGTATTTTCCTCTTTTTAATTAAATTGCATACATTATCATTATATCTTATTCACCTGATATTATAGGAAATCTTCATGCACCCCCCCCCCCCCCCCCAACGTTTCTTTGCAATCGGGGTTCATTTTATTTTAAAAAGAAGTTTTGTAAAGTTGAATTGATATGACGCGACTTCACAAATTTGCTTGACATCAATTCACTAACTTCAATTCATGTACAAGTAATACTAAATGCAACAAAATAAGATTCCTGCAAGTACAAACGCCTAATCACTTTCCCCTAGTCACTAGTACGACCCCATTGTGCAATTTTACGTTGGGGGGGGGGGGTTAAAAAAAACCACCTATTTATTTTGATTGACATTTACACAGATGAGTCGTGAATGTGCTTATATTAAAAGGGTCCTATAATCCATATATTTTTTCATATTACATCGTTATGAGGCCTATGACCTGTGAACACAATGAATGTGAAATGTATAGAGACGACTGGTGATGAATTTCATTTGCTGTCAGCCTATGTACGTACATACGGTCTAAAGTATATGATATTGTGCCTCTACAAAGATAACTGTTTACTGAAGCGCAAACGCATTACTCGGAACCCATCAATGAGTGAACGAATTGTCGTGTTTTCTGGAAATATCTCACGAGATTTGCATAATGGTAATATATAACAGAAGTATGAGTAGTCCATTGTCAAAAAAAATGAAAAGTCCGAATTTGGCGATATGGATAAAGATTTTGTGATGCATAAAGTTTTATTTTACGTCGGGCTCATCTTATGAATTTAGATATTTTGTTTTTGTTTTTTTTTTTTTGTTTTTTTTTTTTTGGGGGGGGGGTAGGTGTTAATGAATTGGTGATTTTATACCACTTTGTCTTTCATAAAGATATATATACATCCTGCGTGTAATGGGAAAATTATCGGAACTAGCGCTCCGATGGAACAATCTGGTCCGACAGTATATAAATCATTGCTTGGTAATTAAGAAACGCATGGTTCAAAGAGGATATATTTATAACTTCAACACTTAGTGACATTAGTGCGAACATATATAATATTGGAATAAAGGGATCGAGTAAGAACTCGATTTTGGTAATTTTCAAAGAAACTACAAATCCAAACGATTACAAAGGATGAAAGTGACATCATGGGTCAATAACGTTTTACGTAATACGTAAATTAGAGGCATTAGGTACATTCATGTCCTAATTACAGTAGGGTTTCATGGATTCGCATTTCCAGTAAATGCCAATACTGAATATCAACCAAACATTCAGTTATAGACCAAATGCTCTTACCACCATTTTAGACATCTAGATTTTCTTATCGACCAAAAGTAAAGAATTGCATAATATGTTTATGATGACATCATGACAATCATTTCAAGTTTGTTAGTTTGTTCGTTGTTTCAAATAACTTGAGGGTATTGTAAGATCATCAGTGCAGAAGAGGTACCGGTATTTTTTCAGGCGTTTCTTTTTTGGTGTCTTTGCAACTTTAGAACGGAAGTAAACACCAATGAATCGAAAACGAAAGTTGAGCCTGTCCTTAGCCTTTCATGCAGGGCAACTTTAGGGCCTTCCTGACAATCGTGAAAAACGACTTTAAAAGTATTACACATACCGGTGCCGGCCATGACACTCGCGATTGCAATATTTTTCTGTTGGAATTGAGGCTAACCTAATTTCATCCTACGATGTCATCAAAAGTAGTCTACCTAAATTTGTAGTAAACATTTCAAATTGACGGGAATTGACTCCTTTTTGTAATTTAATATTTACCTCCGGTGACATATATACAGTTGTGGCATTTTTCAAAGCTTCGACCGAGAAGTTGTGATTTATGCAACTGAACTGAAAAAAATATGGTAAATAAAAAAGCACTGTTTTGCGCTTCATACTATCTTCTTGTGCACTTTCAATGGTTCTAGAATAGAATTTAAGTCCTAGTACTTTTAGTAAAGGCCCGGAGGTCAGTAAAATTTAAGGTACAGCGCGTTGTTTTGTCTGAGAATTTCTAGACTTACACGGTCATTATCTTGTTGCTCGAGATACCTTAAGCTACTGGGACATTGAACCTTAATATTTATGAAACAACTTTACCAAGTTTCATTGTTCTACTTGTAATGATATCGCCTTCTGTGTCATATTAAATCACAAAATACACGTACATAGATATAATTATGGACTGCAGCAGAAACAATGTTTACCAATATATCAGCTTTTTCTCCTTTCAACACAAAGCCGCGACATTTAATTCCGCTTTCTTGCATGGTTATTTCATATTACACGAGGGACTGCAAACAATAGTATGTCTTTCTATTTATCTTCATTTTTGAAAAAAAGAAAAGATTGATTAACACAACCGTACGAAAGTTCATTAATATGGATTGTTCAAGCAAAAATATTGCTTTTTTTGGTTAATTTAGTCTATTTTAAACAAAATCAAACAACCATTCCTGTGTAACCAATTTACTTCTTTTCTATTGATTATTAAAATTATTATTTAGAAAATAATGCAAAACGTTGTATTATCACGAAAAATAGGGATGGGGAGACTGTTTTTAAAATAAATATGGCAAAAATGTGCATTACGAAATCAAATTAGGGTTCTAAATTATTAAAAGAAAAAAAAAACACGATATGAAATTTTTAATGCTTTAGAAATGTGGCCACACTTAATGCATCTTCGATGGCCAAGGGTTTACGATCTTCTTCTCTCCTTAGAGAAGCGGATCGTAAACCCTTGGCTAGCGAAGAGGCACTTAATGTTACAATATAATTAAATCCTCTGACTATCTGAAGTATCTAATTTCAATGAAAAAAGGTTCACGCCTCCTTTCAACGACCACAAACACACAAATAGAGAGTGAGGTAGTAGTTTATACGTTTAACAAAAAAAGCATCAATCAATTTATGATCTATTTATGCATGAAACGAAATCTGATTTAAGAAATGTGGCGGAAGTAGGTGGGAATCAAGCGTTTGCGTGCATAGATTTTTGTCCATAATTAGTTTCGTATTTTTTTAATTAATACGAATAATTATGATTTTATTTTCATTTTTTTATTATTTTTTTTTTTTGCTTCTAAAAATGAATAAACTGTTCATCTACTTGTACATCGGTCACGATATTTAACGCATTGGCGCTCCAAACGTGCTATGATGTAGCATAATACCAGCACTTCCCGCCCCCTTAAATACTCGTCTGGTGGTATATATTTTTGTATCCTAGGATACTAATCTCGGTCGACTCATCATCACGGTTCTTTTAATTTCTTCATGGGGAGAACCTGTGAATTTTGATCACGCCGGAATCAGTGTGTCGTCTTCCGCGGTGATTTCTGGTTGTCGCAAAAAAGGGGCTTAATGATGAGAAGATGGCGAAATCCGAAATACAGAATGGGGGTTAATGGTATTGTCTCTGGAAGCCTATAAGATCCAATTATGTGGTCGCTTGGATCACGAAATGTGACCAAAATTGGTTAACATCACCGTTACAGCAACCGATTTATCACGTAGAGTATCGATGTACAGACATGTATTAAATTGCTTTTGTTAGATGCCCAAACAGTTTGAATTATGATAGAAATAATTTGATCAAACAGTTAACATACATATAGCTCTTGACTGATGATGTAAATTGAGATAAAGTGATACGAAAATTCTAAGATCACACACAATTTGGTCATCTATGGAAGTCCGTTGTTGCAACATAAGAAAAATATTCAATTTGGAGGCCTCCAGATTAATAACATGGCGGCCCATGGATGGAGTAACATGTATGTTAAAATTATTATATTTTTGGCACCAGTGGACTATCATGCGCTGGAATAGTAATTGACAAAATATGAAAATAGTAATAATGTAAAATATTGATAATTATAATATATTATTAAATATATATAATATATAATTAATTGTCTTCATTAATTTAGTTATTGATTATTAATAGATATTGTATAAAACATTTGTATGCGATAATGATGAAGTTCCAATGACAGTTGACTACAACGCCACAACTAAGATCCATAGACAGGTGGCTAAAACGCCACATCTTACTTGCCTTGAGACTTCAGCATCAAGCTATCTCTTGGATCGCCTCGGCCAAACTTATTCTTGAGTGACATTGAAATTCTTTTTTTTTTAAACTGGGTCTTCGGATTCAATACGGGCTAATTCCGATCTTTGTTACGTGGTCTTTGGATTTCGTTAGATCTCATGTCTTTGATTCACTAGTTATCATTTTCTCTAGAATTCGCTAGTCTTATTCACTATGAATCATTATTTTAATTGAACAGTAACCTAGATCAATGTCTAACTTCTTTCCATTAAGAAAATATTGAAACATGAGCATGCTTTACGATGTAAAACGAAGTCAAATTTTTAATAAAGAAAAAATTCCTATAAGGTCGCTTTAAAATAAAAAAGATAATATTCATGTATTTTTCCCAGCTGGCACCAATAAGCTTCCGTAGTCGTCTGATTATTTTTAGGTGACCAAGGGTATGTAAAAATTATTTGTTTTATAAAGTTTTCTAGGAAATTTGTACTGATTTCAATTCAGTACAAATGTATCCAATCATAAATCTTTTTCTGCGTATATGATTCCCGGAAGGGGGGGGGGGGGGTAAAACATAAGTCGGAACTTTGAAGCTATTCAGTTTAATTCTGTATTCTATTCTAAAGATCATCTCATTTTGGTATCGCTTTTAATAATTCAGTTATTTCAACGAAGGGAGAGAAGCGCCAAGATTTCATTCGCTTTCACAAATTGATGTTCTCTGATAGCACGTGACAATCAGTAGATCTGAAACCGACAAAACACCGACATGATATTCCTATAAACCGCCATTTGGAGAAATCCCGGATTTACGCCAAGACAATTCGTATTTTAGTGGACGTCTTCCAATCACCGATATAAGGGAATGTCCTATAGGTTACGGTTTAAAAGACGTGCTGCTTGAACGGAGGTTAAGAAAAAAGAACTAAGCCGATTAGCTTGCTCTTCAGGCGTAGGAAAGCCTACCCCCCCCCCCCCCCCCCAACCCTTAAAAAACAAACTAAAACACAATACGCCTCAAGCATTATGTAGATCTAATTAAAAACGCTAGGATTGTGAGAATTAAGGGAAATATAGTTTTACGAAGAAATTACCCATAGTTTTACGAAAACAATTACCCTGTAGATGCCGGAATATCAATGAAAGAGCAGCTGTAGCTAATGAGGCAATTTGATGCTCGTGAGATCCTGAAATAGTTCGTAATTTTGTCTTTTGTCATGTTGACATTAACATTCTGCTACTTGAGGCTTCTCTTTTTGTCAATGAACTAGAAATTAAAGCTCAAAGTGAATCAAGTTTTAATTTAAAATTTGACACTCTATACAGATGCTTTGCAGTTTGAATTCATCAAGTACTAGTATCACATATCGGTATATTTTTTGCTACATCCAACGTAGCAATTCTTGTTTTTAATTTTTTTTCTTCAAAATATTACGAAAATTCACGATAGATAACTTTGTTAACTTATTGTTTGTTAAGCGTACTCAAAGAATAAGGAATCATTCTTGGGGCATTTTGATGTTTTTGTCAGGCGTGATCAAATCCTATATTGGACTAAAAATATGCCAGAAAAATCATCATTCATTAAACATATATATATACTTGTTTGGACTTGTGAAACACATTCCGGGGGCCAGGATTCACGGTCGTGAATCCTACCGAATTTGGTTGATATTAACATTCCCACACTTAATTGTTGAGAATGATTTTGTCTGGATGGTCAATAAATTAACCATCAGATCTACCTAAAAAATACGTTATGATTTGTTAAGCTATAAACTTTTATTTCGTAAAGAAAACAATCACATATTTTGCCTTTTAAAATTTGGAATATTCAAATTTTTTTAAACAGAGCTCTTCATTTAGAGGAGACCAATTCAGTCTAAAAAAACAGCCATGACTGTCGAGCCCTCTTAATATACAAGTGGGTTGACAAATGTCTCTGTCGTATATATACGATTGTACAGGACGTTAACTGGATATACTTGGCATTTATGTAAAACGACACATACTGAATAAACCCATCTGTGCTAATTTTACAAGTACACTGTACCCCCCTCCCCCTCCCCTACACATAAATGAACCTTCAAAAACCAACACAAAAGATATTCGGAAAATCAATATGAGTGGCAATTTTATTCACTGTTCCTATTTCATTTGCAATCTAACCGTTAACTATAAAAGCCGTTCCTCGAAAATGTTCCAGGATTCAAAGCTCAATCAATCAAGCTACAACACAGATGCTCATCCGTGTACGTATATATGTGTGTGTGTGTGTTTGAATCATTACTACCAAATGAATATTTCGCCCAGTGAATTTTTCGAACGTGATTCTCCAATGACTAGACCTTTATTGTATCGCCTTATTATACCGGAAACATTTAGCCTTTGGACACCGTGGAGTTTTCAAATGACTGAACAAAGTGGAAAATATAAAACAGCTATAATTGGTCAAAATTTGGCACTCTCATTCTTGTAGCCTAGACTTGGATAAGACAGCAATTTAATACCAGTAAGAAAATCCCATGAAGAATAAGACATTAAGATGTTGGCTTAAGGCCGCGAGAAATGCATTTTTGCTGATTGCTAGAACGATTTCTGACAAAGTACCAAATGAACCGTTTCTTCTGTCCAATTTGTTAACTCTAAATCGGTAGAATCTGATGTATGCTAATGAACCAGTGGACAATTATGCCAGTGATAGAAGAAAGATTCGGTTAATGCCCCCCCCCCCCGCCTTCCCCACTGAAACATCGATTTAGCCCACAAGCACACCCCAACTTTATAAAACATTCCTATTATGATTACAAAAATATGATATTGCTACAGAATCAGAAACTACGGCGATAATGTATTAACATATTAAAAACATGGACATGATGGTATTGGAATTCGCTGAAGATCATTTCCTAAATGATTGCTCCCTATGAGAGAGAGAGAGAGAGAGAGAGAGAGAGAGAGAGAGAGAGAGAGAGATTTGTTTTTGTCCTCATGTGCATACTTTTTTAGCTGCAGTCTTAATACGCGCTGCAAAATACTGATTAGGCATGTCACTTAGAATTTCCATTTTGCTGGCAAAGACTTCAAGCACAGTATTTTCATAAACTGATTTTTAATCAGTAACATCGATGGTACCTTGTTGTGCTTCTGAACACTTTGTCAGTAACACCTCGAAGACATTTACGTAGGGACGAAAATTTCAAAGGTTTCCGAAGACCATCAGTTACAAACTAAACATTCGAACCTTTAATCTTGCACAAACCAATGAAACACACGCTGAAAATCCGATGGGGAGAAAGTTTTCTCAGAATATTTTTAACAAGCCACTTGAAAATCATATTGTATAAATGTTTCGTTTCCAGTTTTATTGGACTTCAGAGTGGAGAGAATCACAATAAGTACTAATGCTCTGATCTGTGAGTAATAAGGTTTCTGCTAATTTGTCTAAGAAAGGTGCTCTCTCTCTCTCTCTCTCTCTCTCTCTCTCTCTCTCTCTCTCTCTTTCTCTCTCTCTCTCTCTCTCTCTCTCTCTCTCTCTCTTTCTCTCTCTCTCGTCATACTCACACGTGGTCGGTAATCACTCAGACTAGAGCAGCATGAAATAAGAGAGATAACTGCGTTCTGTTACGGCAACTATTGAGTGTTCTTCATGTCATGTAAAATGTAACGAAGTTGAAAACCAAGTTGCGCTATTATACATCATATATCTTATACAGTTGTGACAAAGTACAGACTATTTATTGCGACACTCCTACTACATGTAGGACTACATGTATGCCATTAAATTGATTCCACAATCCAGGCACACAGCATAGTTTTTTTTAATTGGGGAGGGGGGGGGGGGGCAGACTCATCGTAAAATTTCACGGATCATCTACTCCGGGGGGCTGGGGGGGGGGGGGGGAAGGGGGGGATCCATTATAATTCAATTTTTATATGTAAATTTAGGAACAATTAAGAAAAATGTTTGCTACGAGGGACACCTTTTTTTTTATCTTTTGTTTATTCAAAGTTATGTATTTGTATGTTAATAAATGAACAGAATTTCACTGTTTTGACGTTTAAACTCCGCCCTCCAAAACCAGGCATCGTATTCGAAAATATTAATCGGGCAGACCTACCGCAACAATTTGAACAGCAATGGGAAGAGAGGGAATGTCCCATATTGTAAAAATGACCTAAAAAGGAACATTCCCTCTAATACCCCCCCCCCCCCCCCGTTACGATGTACCGTGAACCCAATCTTCTACTAATGTAACCATTTGTCCCTCTATGCAAGTCACAAAAATCCTTGCTTGATTTTCGTTCGGAACTGTTATTAATATCGAAATCTAGCAATTAAATGAATTCTAATGTTTATGACAAAAAAAAAAATGTTCAGAATATGATTTTATGATACGATTGCTATCGTGTTAATAAAAAGGCAAAAAGTAACTTTTAAAAATAGTGTTCAAAATTTAATGCATTATTATATATGATGTCGATCATGTAAAATAAAGACAAAAAGTAACTTATGAAGGTTCTTCCAGCTCCCATCCCCCGAATTAAAGTACTTAAGGAGATCGTAAAAAAATAATTACAGTGTTTAAAAAAATGTGTCTAAGATAATTGCTCTCACCAGGAATTTAATATAA
This sequence comes from Magallana gigas, assembly GCF_963853765.1. Taxonomy (NCBI): domain Eukaryota; kingdom Metazoa; phylum Mollusca; class Bivalvia; order Ostreida; family Ostreidae; genus Magallana; species Magallana gigas. The sequence continues at coordinate 33,688,481 of NC_088858.1, read as the reverse complement.
ATGTTTGTTTTAAATAGGTAGCCCTGCCAATTTATCTTCATTTCTTTCAGAGAGAATTACACAGTAAGCGGTTGGCACGAGGTGGTTTTTTATTTAAAACTCAAACTATTTCATTTTGGCACTAAAATTTTTGAATGATATTGCGTAGAATATCGTGTAACCGTTATACGCTCTCCTCAGTGCTCCGTTTTCTGGGCACCACACTGCTGTTTGGTAAACAAGCTTGTGGTATAGCATGCAGCTAGCGTGGCTTTCAGAGACGAAATTCCGACTGATAGTTCATAAACCCTCGGTTGTTATCGCGCAGATCCAGGAGTAATGCAATTCCGTATTGAAAACTTGTGAAAAAAAAATTTAAAACCGTTTTTTCATTAAATCGAAGTATTCGTCACAACGATGGAGACGATTTTATCGTACATTTTATTCCTGACCAGCGTCGCCGTGATTCTTGTGACCTTTTTCTTCATGAAAAACCGTGGACTCCCCAAGGGACCTTGGACTTTGCCATTCATTGGGGATAGGGCATTTTCTGATAACAAAAAGTTTATATTTTTTCTGAGAAATTTGGAAAGCAAATATGGACACATTTTTCGATTCAGGCAAGGATCCCGTCACGTGACACTGGTAGGTGGACTGGAGAATATTAAACAAGTTCTGGAGCAGAAGTCCTTGCTACCATATTGCCATTGGTCCAACTATATTACGAAAGTCCAAGCAATTCAAGGTACTACTTTACTATCTTCGTTATACTATTTTATTATATAATCTTAAATTAATAAGATATAGAAATGTTGAGCGATAAACATAACAGTCTTCCATATTTCAACGTCAAAACATTTTTTTTTACTTTATGAACATTTTTTTTGGTTAAAATTACTGATCTGGTAAGTTTGATTTTAATAGATTAATTAAATTAATAAATATTAATTAATATAAATGTACAATGTAACATTTAGGCCCCTCCTGGAACGGCGACGAACTTCTGAAAGTCCTTAGTCAGATGTCAACTCAAACTGCCGACAATTTTCTGAAAGAAAAGTCAACATTAGAAGCGACCATACTGGAGGAAGTTCGATTCCTGCAGAGGGAGCTGTCAGCTGACAAATGTCGACCAATCAGCATGCTGAATATTGTATCTGACGCTGTTTACAACATTGTATCGGCAATTACGATTGGCGAAAGGTATATACTCAGTAATTCAGTATAAATGCAAAAGGTTTAAATCATTAGATTTTTACAAGAAAAGATACGTTTTGGACCTTCAATTGTTAGTTATTATTAATGCTATCGTTTGGTTCCTTTTAAATATTTACTGTTTCTAATTCATAAACCCTCAGAAACGAATTTCAGTGTGAATTGAATATGACAGATTAAAATAAACAGACGCGGAAAACGAAAGGCCAGAAAAAATAAAGATAGCATCCATGTGCCTGATTCTAAGAGGATTGCATAATAACTGTCGGACAAAAACGGAAACATAGAAAGTTCTTTATCGAGAAAGTCATACTCCGTTCTAATCGCGACTCAGTTTCTGTCTCAAAGGCACGTAAACACGATCCATGTACATGTATTATATAACATGCAACGGCTTGCGAAATATTGCGACATCAAATACTTATATTTAGAAAACAGACTGTCTGTAAGATAAGAGAAAAGTTAATACGTACGATTAAAGACAAATCTTTAGCAATTATTTTTGTATAGATATGACCACTTAGGTTTGAAAAAAAAAAAATAATTTACTCTATTTTATGACAATTGCAAATGATTGCCATCTAGTGCTGGTGTCGAAAACAAAATGCTACTACTTGTTTTACCCCGTAATAAGAGACAATTATATATAAAAGCACAAAGTTTAGATCTGGCCCCCACCGTCTCCAAAATTTTCAAATCTTTAAACTCAAATCCTTTAAGAAAAGTTCGTGGATTTGAGGTCAGTACTCAGAGGACATTTTCGGAAAACGTAGGTAATATAAGCGCGACCGACCTTGGGTTTCCAACGATGTTCGGAGGATGAGTTTTGTTTCGAGAAACATGGTGACGGCGAGGCAAGGTTGTATATAAGTATGTAAGTTGATCCGATCAGACACCGCCTGATTTTGTAACGATCATGAAGTAATATTATATTGTAATGCAATAACGGATTACATTATTTCACGTTTTCCGATATTTACTGAGTACAAACACATAATAAGTACATTCTCCGATCAGCACATTTTAAAGTTCAACTGTCCTTTAACATGTCTAAGTACTTTGAATATAAGTTATTTCGTGTTACTAGTATAAGAATTGAAAGTTCTAACACGTGCGTGTCTGCAACATACTTAGTCTTGTTTATATAATATTAACATAAGAAAATCACGTGCAGCTTTGAAAGTAAATTTTAAAATTGGCATTTATCAAAACTTTTGAGCATTGGAAAGGCAAGGGGCAAGGTACGTGTATATACTGTAACATGTCACGTGACTGTTATTCCAGACTCGAGTTTGACAGACCATCCTGTCGGCGGTTCAAGCAGTGTCTCCAGGAAATATCAAGGAACAGCAATTTTGGTTTTTCGGAAAATGGTGTTGGTTTTTTACCCCAGGTGTCCCCCAAAAAGGTGCGCCATGTTACTCCAGTTTGAGTAGATAACTTATACCATTTGTTATATATAAGGAGGATGCTCAGCAATTTATCCATCAGATCAGCTTTAAAATTTTACATATTTTAATTATAAGCTATTATCTAGTATAGAAAATTACCTAAAACTTTAGGTTAAAAATTTGAAAAAAAAATTCTATATAGAAACCTCCCTTCTTTTAAAATACAAGATGACATTTAATTCTCATGCAGAGTTCAAAACTCCAGGATTCTGTCAAGTACGTCCAAGAATTCTTGGAACCAAGATTAACCAATCACAAAACGTCTTTGGTCAAGAAAGAAATCCCTGATTACATTGACGTGTGTTTAAATTACAATGCCAGAGAAGGGAAGATAATTAACGGTAGGTCTTAATATCAAAGGGATTAAATATCAAACATGTATATATGATAGTAATGCAAGATTTCCATGATGGAAATTTTTTTTTTTAGAAAGTCGTACAGTATTTTCTTTTGAAGCTTGAAATCCAATGGTAAATTGAAATTCTTAGGATTATTGATATAAAATGAAATCTTTACCTTTAAGATGAAGGCATCCTTCAGGGGGTGATAAATCTGTTTACGAGTGGGTGTGAGCCGACCATCAGTCTAACAATGTGGTTGTTCCTGTTGATGACGCGGTACCCGGAACTCCAAAAGAAATGTCGCCATGTTATCAGTATGCAGATACAGGTACAAAGTAACGCGGGGCTATATAGTTCGTGTTCTTTATCACCAAAAAGACAACTTGTATATACACTTGTTTGAAAAATAACGAGTGTTATAAAAAAAAATCATAATTTTTATTTCATGAGTTTTTACAACTTTTAAATCGAAATCATCAAGGAGTTTATATATACATTGTAATTTATATAGTTTTTATATGTTGCTGTGTCAGTAATTACTAGTAAATCTTGAAGGACGTTTCTAAGCTTAAAATGTCGTTATGTGAAGTAAGATGAGTCAATAACGATCAAATTCACTTTGGTCGCTATATCTGTTTCAATTTTCTGTAGAAAGATATGAATATTATTTACCACCAAGACTCCTAAAAGTTTATATTGTCATGAATTCAAGAAAAAGTTGTTCCAGTTTTCTGAATTACAATTATTTACATGAAGGCTTTTGTGTAGTTATGTGAGTTTATAATACAAAAAAGCACCCTTGTTATTTTCAAAATGTTTATGGCACCAAACGAACCTTTACAGTTTGAAAGATATCAAAAGTTCTCTCGAGATTTAAAATAAAGAATCTAATATGAGTTTTATCAACCTTATAAAAACCCGCCCATCGAAACACTGTCAGTGATTGATTAAATCCGCATATCAGATTATCAGATTGAGTTTTGTTGAATTTCGACACTAAATTTGCCATTTGGTTTTAATGCCGCTTCTAAGATTAGCTTATAACACATTCAAATTTAACCACCATCAAATCAACCCCCTCCCCGTTTCCGTACCTTCTTCGAACACGATCATCACATCTGAGTGAGGTGCATCGGATTCTCTCGGTGTTTTACGACCTTCCAAATAGGTGTTTTCTATTGTGTTTTAGATAAGGGATGATGGATGCGTCTCCTGGGGTGCCCGGGATAAACTTCCGTTCATCCTTGCGACCATACAGGAGGCGCAGAGATTCTCTAATCCTGGTATGTTATGCTCTCGGCAGGGGGCGCTCTATTACAACTAAAACAGATTTTATATTCTATTGGTTTTTTTCAGTTGTTGTTGAATTTTTATTTTGTTTTTATGTTGTGAGATTTTTTTATTTTGGTTTTATTAAAATGTTCGTGCTTTATCTCACAAATTGTACTGTTTAATATTTGTACCGTGTATATGTTAAAAAGGGTTTATTTGAAATGTGTGTAAATGTTATCACCATGATTTTTTTTCAAAATATAATCACCGGTTCTTTAAAAAAGATAAAGATATTTTGCTCTCCTTTTCATCTAAATTGCAATGCAGTGTCTGAGATAGCAGGCGCGTTCCTCGATATTATTGTTAAAAACCACATGAAAATAAATGAAACACTTTTGCCACTTAAGACGCAATAAAGAATGGGCATATTGAAATTAGAGGATAATTTGGTCCTTATCAAAAAAGTAGTTTCTGCGTGGAAAACAAGAACATGCAATAACAAAAAATCACAATTATAGCTTCTTATTTCAACACAGCAAGGCACGGCACTTCACTGATTTTAGCTTGATAGTGTAAAGATAAGTTTGCATTCGTTTTTCTTTTCTCGCAGCGAAGAATTGCTTTAAAGATGTATAATCATTTCCTTTATAACCAGATATAATATTGGGTCATAATAAAATTATACACAACTTTTATTAGTCACGACATAACACTGAACCAGCATTTGATTTTTTTTTTTAATTTGAATTTAGCCCTCAGGTTGCCACTGGTTAAACAAATTTTAAATTTTTTTTTTAAATCAAATTCGTATCAGGCTTTCAGTTTACATCTGATTCATTATACAGTGCCTTACGGATACCCTTACGAAGTTTCCTCTGAAATAGAGGTAGGAGACTACAGAATTCCCGAAGGCGACCTGCTCCTTTTGAACTATCGGTCTTGTCACATGGACTATACCTACTGGAAACGCCCTGCGGAATTCCGACCGGAAAACTTTACTGATTCCGACGGGGACCTTGTCCACCACGAAGCTTTCTTACCGTACGGTTTAGGTGAGTGGTTCTCGTGTTTGGGTATCATTGTTGCAAACCAACACTAAAATACACGACTCTCTCCAATTCTGGAGAACTATCTGCATATAAAACGGACTGTGGCTAGGAACATACAACAGAAATATACAATGACCATGAATGTACTTAATACATCTATGAATACGAAACTTTTGAGGAGAAGAGTGGAAATTAAGGCAATGATTTCAATGTTGTTGTATTAGATTATGATCCTTGTTTTAATAAGGCGTAAGGTACATGTGCATTCAGCTAGCTAAATTTGTCTTTCTAGCTACCGAAATATAATTATACATGTACATGTAGAGTAACAACTTTGAAAATTATTTTCAGGTCATCGTACTTGCGGATATAAAAACATTGCAGACCAAATTTTGTTCATTGTTTTCACCAACATCATCAGTAAATTTAACCTTCGCGCACCAGAAGACAACCCAAACCCATCTCTTACGGCGGAAGAGGGCCTTATACGATACCCCAAGTTGTACCACGTGATACCATACCCTTTAGAAGACGAGAGACAGTGAAGTGGTTCGTGCCACTATCTAATTAAAGCTGAAAAATGGAGGCTGATGTTTTAAGACATAGTGTTGCAATTAGATTGCTTGAAAGCTAAATGCATGCAAAATACTGACACGTTTCAGAGAAAATTCTAGAATAAAATTAACACGACAGAAAGTACTTAACTTTCTGTTTCTTTCTCTTACACTTTTTTTCATGTAAAATTAATTTTTCGATCAGAATTGCACTGAAACGTCTGTTATGTTTTTGCACTGTTCTTATAGAAACAGTAACAGCAGTTATTTATGTATGGAGGGGAAATATAATTGAATCATTATAAGCTTACAACATGGGGTAGCCTGATTAGGCCACAGGTGCCCGTTTGTTAACGAAATGTTGATGCATGAACGTGATCTTTGACATGACTGAGGCTATTGTTTACTAAAGGCTGGGTGTTATAATCTTGGAAATATTTTGCATGTGTTTGATTTATTTTATAATAAAGTACGTAAGAATCAAAAGAAGTTCATTTTTTCGCGTGGTGGTTAATTGAAGCGTTTATCAATGAATATGGCACTGTGAACTCCAACAGGGAGTAAAATATGGTAATCCACAATAATTTGAAGCTAAGTTGTAAGTTTAATTCCCTAATCCCTTTTGCTCGAAGGTTCTAAACGCCATCATTTCATTAGTACGCGGTTTTATAAATTCGTGTAGATAAGAAATGTTGATTACGCGTTTGAGGTCCCCCCCCCCCCTAAAAGCTGCAGGCAAATCAAAAAGTTGTTTTTTTTTAAAATAAATCATATACACTGTTATTACGTCTATAACGATTGCCTCGTCATCGCAAATATTTCTCGCCGCGCGAACAAGTCCTTGCCATGAGGCTGCCATGACCAAAACGGTTGGGGACATGGCAAATGAGTTGTAAACTCGAATTAATGAAATTGGATTTTATCAAAATTATATCCTTTGGTTTCATTCTTTTTTCACATATTAAAGGTTAAATTGACAGACTGTCAGTATTTGCTTACATACAATATCTACATGTATGTTTAAAAAAAGTAAATGGGACAGTAAAATAGACAAAATTTGTAAAAATCAAACGTTTTTATTTAGTGTTGTTTTGATTTGCAAAAGCTATTAGCAATTTAGGAAAAGCACAGCTCGTATCACCCTATTACAACTAATGGATCTCCGACCAAACTGAAAATGAAAATATGCTTGATTAAATCATTATACCAATTACGGTATTTGCAAACAAGAGGCCAAGGGGCCACATCGCTCACCCGAGCAACAATTGCCTTAATTCTGATCAAATTGGCATTACAGTATCAAACTATCTTGACAGTACAGAAGATCTTGCTAAAAAATTTGAAAATCTGCCAATTTTTATCCACCTCTTTTTTTTTTTTTTTTGCTAAATACCAAGCCCCTTTTGTTGTTGTACCTATAAGAAGATTTTTCTCTATTCCTATGTACCCCCCCCCCCTCCCCATTTCGTGGCCCCACTTTTCTCTAGGGAATTATGGTTTCATCAAACTTAAATCTGCATAACCTGTGCTTTCACACTAAGTACTGAGTTTTGGACCGAAATCTTTTCCAGAATATTTTTAAAGATTTTCTTTATAAATTCCTATGTAAACATTCAAACCGCCATTACGGCCCCGCCCTACCACTTGGGACTGGGATTTTGCAAACTTGAATTTACACTACCCGAGGATGCCTCTACACAAGTTTAAGCTTTTCTGGCCAAATAGTCTTTAAAAAGAAGATTTACATAGATGTATCTATGTAAAATTCATCCCCCATTGTGGCCTCACCCTACCCCTGGACTATTATTTAACAAACTTGAATCTATACAATCTGGGATGCTTCCACTCAAATTTGGGCTTTCCTGGCCTAATAGTTTTGAGAAGAAGATTTTTAAAGGTTTTCTCTATATGTAAAAATTTATCCCCCATTGTGGCACCTCCCTACCCCCGGGGACCATGATTTGAACAAACTTGAATCTACATTATCTGAGGATGGTTACACGCCAATTTGAGCTTTCTTGGCCTAATAGTTTTTGAGAAGAAGATTTTTAAAGATTTTCTCTATATATTCCTATGTAAAACTTGATCCCCCCACTGTGGCCTCACCCTACCCCCGGGGACCATGATTTGGACAAACTTGAATCTACACTATCTGAGGATGCTCCCACTCAAATTTGAGCTTTTCTGGCCTGATAGTTTTTAAGAAGATGACTTTTAATTTTTTATTCCTATGTAAAACTTGATCTCCCTCTTGTGGCCCCTCCCTACCCCCGGGGACCATGATTTGAACAAACTTGAATCTACACTACCTGAGGATGCCTCCACACAAGTTTAAGCTTTTCAGGCCGAATAGTTTTTGAGAAAAAGGTTTTTGAAAAAAAAAAAAAATTCAATAATTTTCAATTATCTCCCCTTTAAAGACGGCGTGGCCCTTCATTTGAACAAACTTGAATCCCCCTCACCTAGTGGTGCTTTGTGACAAATTTGGTTGAAATCTGCCCAGCGGTTCTTGAGAAGAAGATTAAAATGTGAAAAGTTTATAACGACGACGACAACGACAGACAACGGACAAATTGTGATCAGAAAAGCTCACTTGAGCCTTTGGCCCAGGTGAGCTAAAAAGGATCGAGAAAAAGCTGAAGAAGCCTTAGACCAAGACAATTCTTTTCCAATGTCATTGTGATTTTTTTTAATCGATCCATGTTTAATGGGTGTTTATTTTACCGATAATTCAATATCTGGCCCAACAATTAACTGCGATTGAGTTCAATCAAAGAAAATCTTCCCAATAATTTAAAGAATCTTACAGGGAAAACCCCAGATTTAAAATCGTAATGGTGCCCGGATGATAACGTTAAAACATCAATTAACAAAAACGTTCCAAATGGTTCTTTCCAAACATTTAGATTTTTATCCATTAACGGGGTTGTTGCACTTGTTGTTAAAAAAAGTAAGTTCGACAAATATTTTAAAGAAAAACCTATTAGATTTCTCCCTACATCGTTTTCGGCAAAGAAAATACTATAATAGCAGTTGCTAAAAGTCATGGGATGTGTTGTCATTTATGATTAGGAACTTATATATAATTACTCCTTACAAAACGCATGTAATAGTGTTCATATGTATACATATGTATTGAAATCATGTACTCAATTTTCTTTCCTATGCACATGCGTTACCTTGTTTTACACAGGAAGTTCATCTTCCACGCGCAACTCTCGTCGTTCCACATGAAGCTTTTGTGTGGCAGCAGGTCCAGGCAGTTCTCGTCTGCTCCTACCCGATGGTAGTGACTCGGCTCTCTGGGCGCCCAGCGGGTGTAGGTAAATGGTCGCCCTTGTTTCACCCACACCCATTCATTCTCGACCAGAAGGTCCGCCCCGCCAAGCCAAACTCCGTCGGTTTGGTTGTCTGTGCAAAAACAATCAGAAAGCTTTAGAATAAACTATCATATCTTGTGTCGCGGGTTGAGGTAGCATTGAGACTTGATACGTGTACAAATAATAAATTTATATGTGTTCCTGAATGATTTTGTAGGATGCGTACAATGAGTCCAGGTACTCTTGAGGTAGGACTCGATCCACATCTGTTCCTCTTCAGACTCAATGACCGCTAGATCACCGCCATAGATCTCGCAAAATTTCTGAACCAGAAAAAAAGTTACTGTTAATGTTTAATATTTGATTTAGAGAAGGGTGCAATTGGTACTCAGGTATATTGTAGCAACAGTGTATGTACACCGTACGGCAAAACAATTGAACGGTACCAAAAATCATTTCGAGAATACTTTGTTTCAAAATCACTGAATGATTAATTTGTTTATAAAATATAATTCTTTTCTACCTCCAGATGTGATGTACATGTAGATGTAAATCATTATATAGTTGCAAGTGACAGTATATATGAATTTTAACCGATGCTAAAAATCAACTGTGATTATGGTGAAATAAATTTGGTAATTTAAAAACGATGGTATGGCCCAATTGCTTACTATTCAGCATCCATAGATATGATTATTGGAAAGTTCAAGTCAGTACTTTCAGTACTTTGATCAATTAAGATATAATAAGCAATGGGTGGTACCATTCAGTACTTTCAGTTCTTTGATTAATTAAGGCAGTGATACCATTGCTTGGATCCAGGAAACTCGTAGAATGGAGAAGAGGTAGCAGGCTTCTCCATGCTTCATAAAGCCATTTGGACAGTTCTGTTGCCCGTTAACATACCCTGTGGTAGAAATTTATATCAATCAAATAATGATTATGTAGTATCATATTACTCGTGTATCGTAAGTCGTCTTATCGCCGTTCTTTATCACAAACTGTCTGGATTGTTTAAAGTGATAAACCGATTCCATGTAAAAGTACATGTACATTGTATGTAGTGTGTAACAAACTGATTACAATTAATGCACGTGCAGTGGTATATCTAGTTAATCTGACCTTTTATTAATTATCATGTATTTTAATAATGGTTTAAATAGACATGAAAGCGATTCGAAGATACTTGAAATATAATTTGTAATACAAATCACAAAAACAAATTTAAAATTATCACATTCAAGTGAAAATCCACAAAACATCATGCATATCTTTAAAATACTTTTAAAACCATGCGTCATGTTTTTGTTACCTATGCCTAGGAGGAAGACAGTCAAAACCAGGACCCCAATTCCCTTCATTGCGATAGAATTGGTGCAATAGAATTTTTGTTCTTATCTCTGCGTGTCAAGGAGGTCTTAATAAATGTCGATTACCAAAAACTCGGACGTACGGTGATAATGAGTGCTCTCTGGTTTTGCGGTTTGGCTCTATGGGTTTCCATTGCTTCAGGTAAAATCCTCGTTCCTGCTCAAAATGATTTGGGGGGGGGGGTGTCAAGAAAAGTATACACTTGGGGGAAGGGTATATGAAATAATGCCTTCTTCCTAAAATGTCTTAAATATTTTATAAAATTATCATGTAACGTAAGTATATACATGTTCAAAAAGTCAATATCCGATGGGTTAATTGCAGAATGGTATACTAAATCGTTTACAAAGAACAGATGTACTGTATAAGTAAAATAGTCAATAGAAAGTTTTAACGTATAATTATGTTTTCATCCCTCGGTAATGTTCGAAGAACTTTTCCCCCTTTAAGATAATTATGTTTTATAACATAACACCTGGTGTTTGTGTTAAAATCTTTTGGAGTTAATGAGGATTTTTTTTTTTTTTTTTTTTGGGGGGGGGGGGTTCGGTATACTGTCCTTTCCAAAAGATTAACGATTCTAAGGTCTGTAACACCAGTATTTAAAAACTGAAACCGGATGGAGAAGTGTAGTACATGTCTGATTATAAACGACTTTTCAATTAAAAAAAAACCCAAATTTTTTTACTCAAACAAAAATTTGATAAATGCGCAGATCAAAACTTGCAAATGACCAACGTTAACGTTAACGTCCTTGTAAGAGTTGTCTCTCTTTTCCAAAAAAAACCCTCTTTAACAGGCCTATACAGAGCTATAATTTGAAAATCAAAATTTTAATTTGTTTTATGTTTATGCATTCTGAATGATTGACAAAAGTTTGAATGGTAGACGTCAAGTTACAAGCAAGATACTATATATACCGGGGTATGAACTTATACAAAATCGAACACGTTTAATTCTGTGTGAACTTTTTACATGGTGTTACAATGAATACTGCACCTGTTTATCTTTTGACAGTTGCATTACTGCAAACCTAAAAACACGGTTATATTATAATAATCCTAAACGATTTGCCTTTCTCAAACGTAAAAATAAGTAATAAACAGCATTGTTACAAAGTTCACCGGGATAGACTTCTCAGAACTACTTGATTACGTACTAACCAAGTTCATATTCCTGTGAACTTTTAAACTTGAGTAAACAAAGCTCGAGTCCTATATTTATTTACAAATAATGTTAGAACCATTTTAAGAAGAGCCTTGACTTTGAGTAGTTGTGTCAAACAGTAATGTGACTTAGGCCTGTCTATTTCATTGCTAGCCACTCTGTCATGGCTCTTTGGAATCAACAAAATTTGTCTGGCTTTTGAGCTACGACTACGCAATCGATGCATACATTTTTACGGGCCGCCGGAAGGCGGTCCGTTATTTGATACACATTTAAATATTGTTACTGCGTTTCTGCGGGATAGTTCTTTTTTAGTAGAATTAATACTATGCTTATTTTTATGAATTAAAGGTAAATTTGCATGTAGAAATATGTTTTATGCCTTTTAGAAAATATCACATATTTTTGTTTATACTCGGAAATGAAAAGTAGGTCATACTTAGCAGATTGTCGTATTTGGCGCGTTTTTATCGAGACTATAATCTATTCGGAAAATTTCGGAGTTCTTCATTCTGTTAAAATCGGTATGCGGGACATACTAAAGACCTGAAATACTAAAGACCTGAATGTCATTAAATTTTATATAAATGATATACATGTATTTGAATTTCTATGTGCCGTGTCAAATAAAATGACTTTGCGTTTGTATTTATTATATTTCCATGTAAAATTTTGGTAGAAAATATCATGGAATGACATTATATCAATTATTTACGCAAGAATATGACAGAAATGAAAATTTGAATTGACTGGAAAATTTGAAGTAATCCATTTTTATTTTAATATGAGGTCCCTAGAAATTATATATTAAACTAATGCATTAAGTTTACATTCAATACAATGCAACAACAAAAAAACCCCACAAAATGGTTAAAAATACATAATCTCCACCAGAAATTTCAAATGATGAGTTGAACTTTGTATTAGAGTAATGTACAAATCAATGTGTTCTCCATTACTTCATACTATGGCAATGATCAAACAATTTCCGTTAGAAAAGCTTACAGTAAAATGATAATAGTAAAATGTTAAACTTCAAAACAAGTTGCTGAAAGTATATTAACATTTACCAAAGTAGTACAACCAACTCTAATTTTCTTCTTTGTGGTGTGTTTTTATGTAAACAATCAATGATTCATACAACAATTATATTTTTTGCGGCCCATTTGACGCTTGCGTCAATAAGATTTCTTGTTAACTTATTTTGACACAAGGAATAGATAGCTATACGGTTGTAAGTACAGAAATAACACTTTTCTTACAAAATAACTCGTGCCAACAAGATCAGCTGATTCAAAGGTGTCCATAAGTAATACAAGTACACGTATCATTATCAACAAAAAGCAACATTATATTGAAACTAATACCGCATATTTATGTGTAAACAATAACAAGACTCGAACTTTGTTTCCATAACAAAGAATTTCAAACCCTGTATCTTGCTTGTAATTCAATATTTGACCTTTGACGAATTATTGATAATACATGTACAAATATCTACCGTTTTGAATACTACATATTGGAAAAATGAAATTTGAAAATTTGAGCTCAGATCGTGTCTAAGTCGCATTAAATGCTTGAACCGACATTTCAGTAAACGCCGTCGGATGTCCGAACGGGTTTCTTCAGCACGATGACTCCTGTTACAAGTTCTTTCACTCAACAAGAGCAACGTGGGCGGAGGCCATGGTAGGTATAACTATTATACAAGTTACATGGAGATAATGAAAAGTGCCCATACACTTGACGATCGAAACTAAATATTACACATTCCAAATGGCTAGAATGCAGAGATGTGGCTGGATCGGGGGGAAGGGGGGTATAAAAAATAAATATTGACGTTCATTCATATTTGTATTGATGCTATAGAAGAAATAAAAGACATTATACAAGTATACATCGGCAGAAACCTGTACCAGTTGAGACGTGTTGCATCAGAAAACTAAGGAACCCTCTCCTTTGCATTCATGCCTAGACTTTTTTGTCACAATATCATTTAGAAAAATAAAAGTTACCACCCTAGCCCCCATTACGAATACAAAAACACTTTTACATGTAAATTATGAATATTTGATTATTGTAAGGAAAATAAGGTCTTACACTCGTCCACATTCCCTTATGAAAAATAGTACAACGTTCTTTGTCGTATTTAGACTTAACAAATTGACAATCAACTATGTCATTCCAAATTTTAGATGTCCTCTAAAATCATAAACTCTAATGTGGTTTTGTTCACTTTTTTCAAAATCCGTTTCTAGTGTTTGAACTTACGACAGATCAAATTCATTCCAACTAAGATGAGATAACGCGTTCTCAAGGAGCTATTTATACAAATAGGGAAAATTCTTTGGAAACTAAGAGCAAAGAGAAATTATTCATTGTATTTTTTAGCTCTACTGTCAGTTATTCAAGTCACACCTTGCCGTTATTGAGACCCAAAGAGAACAGAACTTTGTTGAAGGACTGCTACGTCGAGACTATCAGACAGGTAACCAGGCATGACCCTCCATTATCACCTTAATTTACCACTTTCTACAGCTATAGTAATAACGTCACATGTAGCATTGGAATCAGCATGTTAATAAATTATTTCTGTCCAACAAGAACCAATCCCAGTAAATTCAACCTGCATCTTATTTTGCATGGACATATTTAGGATTAATTTAACATTGTTACCCAGGTGAGCGATCTGGCCTCTAAGCACATGGGGCATATCGTTTCGACCATCAGGCATGTTGAATTTCTTTCCGACCAGAAGCAGCCTAAGCAAATTAATCTGTATCTTATTTTAAATTAATTAATTTAATTTTGTATAGAAAAGTATGTTACCCTGGTAAGCGATGCGGTATGTAAGCCCATGGGGCATTTTGTTCTTTCTATCACTATTTACAGCCTACATACCTTATAAATTATCAATTATTTTAAAATTCATGTACGTGTGGAAACGAAGGTTTGCCAGATGGCTGTTGGATCGACGGGACAGACGCCCTTGTAGAAGGCGAGTGGATCTGGACAACCACGGGTAAGGCCATCGCCACTGATGACTACCAGAAGTGGTTCCCCGGGGAGCCCAACTCTAATGGGAGGGGCGAGGACTGCATGGGCCTCCTCCATCACGAGAACTACAACTGGAGCGACGAGAGCTGTGAGGTCATGAATAACTTCCTCTGTGAGGCAAGGTATGCAGGATAAGCAAGCCTTTGTATGAGTAATGTTATAGAAAACACAAAAAGGTTAAGGAAGGATATGTTAAGTTGATACAAAATGTTTTATACAGGCAATTGTGCTTCCTGTGAATTTCAATTGATTTTCACATGAAGCTTCATGTACAGACAAAGGTCCATGCGAGGCTCTTTACACACAGTGTATAATCAATGTCGTATTTTGATTAGAATTCAAATATTTTATTATAAGTCCTCATTTTACAACAAAATGTGTTGTGTGGTGAAACAATACTCTGCACTAAAATGTATTCAGCCATGAACTTTGTGCTGTTCTCTTAAGGTATTAGTGTGCTACATTCTGTACCTTATTATTTTTTAAAACTTACACATTATTCTTTGATGCATGTGTAAAACATGGCAAGTTTCATTTAAATTTAACACAGTTATTACTTGTACAGAATTAACATTCTTGTTTCAGCTTAGTTGAGACGGATACAGTCATAGGATAGACCTATCAAAGTGACACTGAAGGAAATTCACATTATAAAAACTTTTTTTCGAAATAAAAGATTTTGTTGTGTCTTTGTTGTTTTCTATTCCTAAAACATGAATTTTCAAAAATGATCAATCATCTGTTTGGCTTTGACAATTTTTTTTATATAAATGTATGTTTCATAATGAAAATCACATTTCTATATACATGTAGATGCACATAACATATAAAAATATTTTAACAAGACCTTGGATTTTCAGTAGGATGTAACTATCTTTTTCTTGCGTCAAAACAAGTTAAAATAACGCTGGTTTTTAGTGAAACATACCTTTGTTCAAAAGTTAAATTCAAAGACCAATGAAATAGGCAGGCCTATGTCACAATGATGTTTAACACAACGAACCAAAGTCCAAGCTGTTGTTAAAATAGTTGTACTACTAATGTAACTGGTACACTGAACAGTACTGGGCTCTGTCACCGTAACATTACTCCTATGTTATAACCAGTTCATTCCGTTATACTCGGTTCATTCCGTTATACTCGGATCATTCCTTTATACTCGGTTCATAGCTTTCCTTCTCAAAGACTCTCTCAGCATGTGGATTCTTTCGTCAATGTCCGCTACATCCATATTCTGTCAAAATCAAAACAAGAAACAAGTTCATTTCTATACCACATGTAAATTAATGTCAATTCCATATTGAAGTTAAAAATCTTTAAAACGTACGTGAAAAGTAAAAATCATGATCATTCACACTCAGAGAATTGGTGCAATAGAATTTTTGTTCTTATCTGTGCGTGTCAAGGAGGTCTTAATAAATGTCGATTACCAAAAACTCGGACGTACCGTGAAAATGAGTGCTCTCTGGTTTTGCGGTTTGGCTCTATGGCTTTCCATTGCTTCAGGTAAAATCCTCTTTCCTGCTCAAAATGATTGGGGGGAGGGGGGTGTCAAGAAAAGTATACAATTGGGGGAGGGGTATTTGAAATAATGCCTTCTTCCTAAAATGTCTTAAATATTTCATAAAATTATCATGTAACGTAAGTATATACAAAGTTCAAATAGTCAATATTTAATGGGTTAATTGCAGAATGTTATGCAAGATCGTTTCCAAAGAACAGATGTACTGTATTAGTAAAATAGTCAATAGAAAGTTTTAACGTGTAATTATGTTTTCATCCCTCGGTAATGTTCGACGAACTTTTTCTCCTTTGAAATAATTATGTTTTATAACATAACACCTGGTGTTTGTGTTAAAATCTTTTGAAGTTAATTAACATTTTGGGGGTTTTTTTTCGGTATACTGTCCTTTCCAAAAGATTAACGATTCTAAGGTCTGTAACACCAGTATTTAAAAACTGAAACCGGATGGAGAAGTGTAGTACATGTCTGATAATAAACGGATGACTTTTCAATTTAAAAAAAACCCAAATTTTTTTACTCAAACAAAAATTTGATGAATGCGCAGATCAAAACTTGCAAATGACCAACGTTAACGCTAACGTCTTTGTAATAGTTGTCTCTCTTTTCCAAAAAAAACTCTTTAACAGGCCTATACAGAGCTATAATTTGAAAATCAAAATTTTAATTTGTTTTATGTTTAAAATTGTTTACTTGTGCATTCTGAATGATTGACAAAAGTTTGAATGGTAGACGTCAAGTTACAAGCAAGATACTATATATACCGGGGTATGAACTTATACAAAATCGAACACGTTTAATTCTGTGTGAACTTTTTCATGGTGTTACAATGATACCTGCACCTGCTTATCTTTTGACGGTTGCACTATTGCAAACCATAAAACACGGTTATATTATGATAATCCTAAACGATTTGCCTTTCTCAAACGTAAAAATAAGTAATAAACAGTAGTGTTATAAAGTTCACCGGGATAGACTTCTCAGAAGACTTGATCACGTACCAACCAGGTTCATATCCCTGTGAACTTTTTAACTTAAGTAAACAAAGCTCGAGTCTTATATTTTTTTTTCAAAAAATATTAGAACCATTTTAACAAGAGCTTCGACTTTGGGTAGTTGTGTCAAACAGTAATGTGACTTAGGCCTGTCTATTTCATTGCTAGCCACTCTGCCATGGCTCTTTGAAATCAACAAAATTTGTCTGGCTTTTGAGCCACGATTACGCAATCGATGCATATTTCGCTTGAAACCGCGTCATTTATAACTTATTTTGACACAAAGAATATATAGCTATACGCCCACCTGAAAGTCCAAGGTCTTGTTAAATGGTTTTAAGTACAGAAATAACCACGTTTTTTTTTTTTTACAAAATGACTCGTGCCAACAAGATCAGCTGATTCAAAGTCTCCATAAGTAATACATGTACACGTATTATTATCAACAAAAAGTAACATTATATTGAAACTAATACCGCATATTTATGTGTAAACAATAACAAGCTTTGTTTCCATAACAAAGAATTTCGAACTCTGTATCTTGCTTGTAATTCAATATTTAACCTTTGACGAATTATTGGAAATACATGTACAAATATCTACCGTTTTGAATACTACATATTGGAAAAATGAAATTTGAAATTTTGAGCTCAGATCGTGTCTAAGTCGCATTAAATGCTTGAACCGACATTTCAGTAAACGCCGTCGGATGTCCGAACGGGTTTCTTCAGCACGATGACTCCTGTTACAAGTTCTTTCACTCAACAAGAGCAACGTGGGCGGAGGCCATGGTAGGTATAACTATTATACAAGTTACGTGGAGATAATGGAAAGTGTCCATACACTTGACGATTGAAACTAATTATTACACATTCCAAATGGCTAGACATCTTTCCAAGTCAAGGGTTTCTGATCGCTAGAATGCAGAGATGTGGCTGGAGGCGGGGGGAGGGGGTATAAAAAATAAATATTGACGTTCATTCATATTTGTATTGATGCTATTGAAGAAATAAAAGACATTATACAAGTATACATCGGCAAGAACCTGTACCTGCTGAGACGTGCTGCGTCAGAAAACTAATGAACCCTCTCCTTTGCATTCATGCCTTGACTTTTTTGTCATAATATCATTTAGAAAAATAAAAGTTACCACCCCAGCCCCCATTACGAATACAAAAACACTTTTACATGTAAAATATGAATATTTGATTATTGTACGGAAGAAATTGTCTTACACCCATCCACATTCCCTTATGAAAAATAGTACAACGTTCTTTGTCGTATTTAGACTCAACAAATTGACCATCAACTATGTCACTCCCTCTAAAATCATAAACTCTAATGTGGTTTTGTTCACTTTTTTCAAAATCCGTTTCTAGTGTCTGATCATACGACAGATCAAATTCATTACAACGCGTTTTCAAGGAGCTATTTATACAAATAGGGAAAGTTCTTTGGAAACTAAGAGCAAAGAGAAATTATTCATTGTATTTTTTAGCTCTACTGTCAGTTATTCAAGTCACACCTTGCCATTATTGAGACCCAAAGAGAACAGAACTTTGTTGAAGGACTGCTACGTCGAGAATATCACGCAGGTAACCAGGCATGACTTCATTTACCACTCTCTACAGCTTTCCAAACACAGCTATAGTAATAACGTCACATGTAGCATTGGAATCGGCATGTTAATAAAATATTTCTTTCCGACAAGAACCAGTCTCAATAATTTTAACCTGCATCTTATTTTGCATGGACATATTTAGGATTAATTTAACATCGTTACCCAGGTGAGCGATCCGGCCTCTAAGCACATGGGGCATATCGTTTCGACCATCAGGCATGTTGAATTTCTTTCCGACCAGAAGCAGCCCAAGCAAATTAAAACTGCATCTTATTTTAAATAAATTAATCTAATTTTGCATAGAAAAGTATGTTATTCTGGTAAGCGATGCGGTCTGTAAGCCCATGGGGCATTTTGTTCTTTCTATCACTATTTACAGCCTACATGTACATACCTTCTAAATTATCAATTATTTTAAAATTCATGTACGTGTGGAAACGAAGGTTTGCCAGATGGCTGTTGGATCGACGGGACAGACGCCCTTGTAGAGGGTGAGTGGATCTGGACAACCACGGGTAAGGCCATCGCCACTGATGACTACCAGAAGTGGTTCCCCGGGGAGCCCAACTCTAAAGGAAGGGGCGAGGACTGCATGGACCTCCTCCATCACGAGAACTACAACTGGAACGACGAGAGCTGTGAGGTCATGAATAACTTCCTCTGTGAGGCCGGGTATGCAGGATAAGCAAGCCTTTGTATGAGTAATGTTATAGAAAACACAAAAAGGTTAAGGAAGGATATGTTAAGTTGATACAAAAATTTTTATACAGGCAATTGTGCTTCATGTGAATTTCAATTGATTTTCACATGAAGCTTCGTGAACAGACAAAGCTCCATGCGAGGCTCTTTACACACAGTGTATAATCAATGTCGTATTTTGATTAGAATTCAAATATTTTATTATAAGTCCTCATTTTATAACAAAATGTGTTGTGTGGTGAAACAATTCTCTGTACCAAAATGTATTCAGCCATGAACTTTGTGCTGTTCTCTTAAGGTATTAGTGTGCTACATTCTGTATATTGTCATACATTATTCTTGGATGTGTAAAACATGGCAAATTTCATTACATGTATCAGCAACACACACAGTTATTACTTGTAAAGAATTAACATTCTTTTTTCAGCTTAGTTGAGACGGATACAGTCATAGGATAGACCTATCAAAGTGACACTGAAGGAAATTCGATTTTATAAAAAAAAATTTCGAAATAAAAGATTTTGTTGTGTTTATGTTGTTTTCTATTCCTAAAAAATGAATTTTCAAAAATGATCAATCATCTGTTTGACTTTGACAATGTTTTAATCTAATGTATGTTTCATAATGAAAATCACATTTCTATATAAATGTAGATGCACATAACATATAGAAACATTTTTTCAAAGCCTA
Organism: Magallana gigas; assembly: GCF_963853765.1. Taxonomy (NCBI): domain Eukaryota; kingdom Metazoa; phylum Mollusca; class Bivalvia; order Ostreida; family Ostreidae; genus Magallana; species Magallana gigas. The sequence continues at coordinate 33,668,178 of NC_088858.1, read as the reverse complement.
GCACTTTCAGTAGGATGTAACATCAAAACAAGTTAAAGATGACGCTGATTTAATAGTGAAATATACCTTTGCTTAAAAGTTACATTCAAAAGAGCCATGGCTGAGTGGCCAACAATGATGTTTGACACAACTACCAAAAGTCCAAGCTGTTGTTAAAATAGTTGTACTTCTTATGTTTCTGGTACACAGAACAGTACTAGGCTCTGTCACCGTAACATTACTCCTATGTTATAACCAGTCCGTTCCGTAAAACTTGGTTCTTTCTGTAATACTCGATTCATTCCGTTATACTCGGTTCGTTCCATTATACTCAGTTCATTCCATTATACTCTGTTCATAGCTTTCCTTCTCAAAGACTCTCTTAGCATGTGGATTCTTTCGTCAATGTCCGCTACATCCATATTCTGTCAAAATCAAAACAACAAAACAAGTTCATTTCTATACAACATGTAAATTAATGTCAATTACAGTTGAAGTTAAAAATCTATAAAACGTAAGTGAAAAGTAGGAATGATGATCATTTACACTCAGAGAACAGGTTGGTGATGAGGAAGAGGACACAATATTCAAAGGAATACAAAATGCATGTGCTCAAAGGCCAAATATCCTAATGTATGGTTCTTGTATGATAAATATTATTGGAAAGGGGAACAACTGAAATTTAATTTCAAGTCAAAATATGAAAAGTGAGGTGTTTCCTTTTATCTTGCAATAAAAATGAAATACCGGCACCTGTTTGTTACATTTCTTTTTTAATTTGGCATGAGAATCAAAAATTAATTTTCGTTTAACCAAATCTACATTCTTTTCAGTGAGTTATGATAAAATTGACACATGTAGCTTACCTGTAAGTCCTGATATCTCACGGATATATTGTCTTCCATTCTTTTTCTTTTCCTTGAATGGGGAACAGGCTGTCAAGAAAATAATTTACTTCAGGAAAAAAGGCCTTATCAATTTTTCACTATTGCGCATAATATCTTTTTCTCAAATTTCACATACCATCTTATTATATTTAAGGTCTTCCGTTTCCAACGGAAGACCTTCTTGTTATTCTTCGGTTTCTTTTTCCCTATTATTAAGGTCTTCCGTTTCCAACGGAAGACCTTCTTGTTATTCTTCGGTTTCTTTTTCCCTATTATTAAGGTCTTCCGTTTCCAACGGAAGACCTTATTGTTATTGCTTTGTTTCTTTTTCCCTTTTATTATTTTTTTTTTTCTTACGCTTTTTTGTACAAGCGATTTTTTGAAAACGACTGGACCGATTTTCGTGAAAATTTCAGATCTTGTAGATATTGATAAAAACCTTATATATAATTTTTTATTTTGATGACGTCATTTCCGTTCGGGAGATATTGACCTTTTAGTGATTTTTAGAGGGTCATTTTGTCCTGCTATCTCCTCCTAAACGAAAAAAGATATTGAATTTAAATTTTCAGGGATTGTAGACAAAAGATTGTAGATGTGTTTAAAGGCATTTGTGGTTGTCTGGCTTCAAAGGCGTTGAAGCTCGCCTGGACCCGAAAATCGAGTTTAAAAAAACGACGTAATTTTTAATGGATTTTGTTCTTTATCTCCTTTCCTGAAAATATTTTACAACAACATATAGAGCAAATAAAATTTATATTTACAAGATCTTCCGTTTGATAAAAAGAAAAAGGGGCTGGTCCCTCAAATAAGGGGCCAAAAGGGCTCTAAAGTCTTTCTCCCATAGCACTTTACTGAGAAATATTTTGTAATATGTTTAAGAAGCAAAAATGTTCATCTTTTACTAATAAAACTATACATTATAAATTTTTTATTATGCATTACGTAATTAGGGGTTTTAAGGGGCCAAAAATCCAAAATTTCGATCGAATATATCTCAAAAAGGACAAATATTTTGAAAAGCAATATAGAATAAAAGATGCTTAGAATGCTGTTTTAAACAATATTCAATCATAAAATTTTCGTTATCTGGCCCCAATAAGGAGATGAGGGGTCGGCCCCTAAAATGTCCTATCCCAGATAGCTCTTAAACGGCAAAGAATTTCTAAACACTTGTTGAACAAAATATGTTTAATATCAAAAGAACTTTCGTATGATGCCAAGAAAAAGGGGCTGGCCCTTCAATTTAGGGGCCAAAAGGGCTCTAAAGTCTGTCTTCCATAGCACTTTACTGAGAAATGTTTTGTAATATGTTTAAGAAGCAAAAATGTTCGTCTTTTACTAATAAAACTATACATTATAAATTTTTATTATGCGTTACGTAATAAGGGGTTTTAAGGGGCCAAAAGTCCAAAACTTTGATCAAATATATCTCAAAAAGGACAAATATTTTGAAAAGCGATAAAGAATAGAAGATGCTTAGAATGATGTTTTAAACAATATTCAATCATAAAATTTTCATTATCTGGCCCCAATAAGGAGATGAGGGGTCGGCCCCTAAAATGTCATATCCCATATAGCTCAAAAACGGCAAAGAATTTCTAAACACTTGTTGAACAAAATATGTTTAATATCAAAAGAACTTTCGTATGATGCCAAGAAAAAGGGGCTGGCCCTTCAATTTAGGGACCAAAAGGGCTCTAAAGTCTTTCTTCCATAGCACTTTACTGAAAAATATTTTGTTATATGTTTAGGAAGCAAGAATGTTCAATTCACATTTATTTAACATCATTTTATAATTATTTTATCATGTGTTCCGTATTAAGGGGTTTTAATGGGTTTTAAGGGACCAGAAGTACAAAACTTTGATAACATACCTCAAACAGAACAAATCTTTTAAAAAGCATTATTTTGAAAATCAATATTGAATAAAATGCTGAGAATGATGTTCCTAACAAAATTCAACCATCAATTTTTTTTTGTAGCCCCAATAAGGAGATAAAGGGTCAAATATCAAAGTCAAGTTCATATAACCTTCAAAAAATCGCACGGAAGACCTCCTCGTTGCTCGCAACGAGATCGTGTCTAGTTATTATTATTATTTTTCTTCCTTTTTTTGTGCACGCGATTTCTCCGAAACGGCTCGGCCGATTTCAATCAAATTTTAGGATGTGATAGATAGTGGTCTGAACTTGATTGGAAATTTTTTGTATTGATGACGTCATATCCGTTTTTGAGATATTGAGATTTTTCTAATTTTTATATGGGTATTTTGTCTTCTGTTGTTCTCCTAAACTATAAGAGATATTCAGCTCAAATTTTTACAGTAGGAAAACAAAAGATTGAAGTTTTGCATGATTGTTGTTTTGTATGTTTAGCACTACTGGCGCCAAAGCTCGCTATGGCTCGAAAATTGACATTAAAAAAGCGTCGTGAATTTTTGTGCTTTTCTCTCTCTATCTCTTTTCTGGAAAATATTTTGTTAAAACATGTAATGTAATAAAAGTTTATTTTTGCAAGACCTTTCTGCTGATATCAAGAAAAAGGGGCTGGCCCCTCAAATTAGGGACCTAGAAGGCTCTAAAGTCTTTTACCCATAACTCTTTACCGAGGGATATTTTAAAATAATTTATAGAAGCAAATATGTTTATCTTATAATTATGAAGCCAAGCAGTATAACAATTTTCTCATATGTTACGTAATTAGGGTTTTTTAGGGGTCAGAAGTCCAAAACTTTGATCACCTATATCTCAAAAAGGAAAAATATTTTGAAATGCAGTATAAAAGAAAAGATGCTCAAAATGATGTACTTAACAACATGCAACCTAAAAAATTTGGTTCAGCGGCCCCAAAAAGGAGATAAGGGACCGGCCCCTAAAACATTCTGTCTCAGATATATCAAGAATGGTAACGAATTTCTGAACACTTCTTGAACAAAATGTCTTTATAATCAAATGACCTTTCATTTGATACCAAGAAAAAGGGGCTGGCCCCTAATATTAGGGACCTAGAGGGCTCTAAAGTCTTTTACCCATAACTCTTTACCGAGGGATATTTTGTAATAGATTATAGAAGCAAATATGTTAATCTCACAGTTATGTATTCAAGCAATGTAATGATTTTATGATGTGTTACGTAATTAAGGGTTTTTAGGGGCCAAAAGTCCAAAATTTCGATCACCCATATCTCAGAAAGGAAAAATATTTTGTAATGCAGTACAGAAGAAAAGTTGTTCAAAATGATGTCCTTAACAAAATGCAACCGTCAAAATTTCGTTAAACGCCCCATAAAAGGAGATAAGGGACCGGCCCCTAAAACCTTCTTTCTCATATATCTCTAGAACGGTAACAAATTTCTAAACACTTGTTGAACAAAATTTGTGTAGAATTAAATGACCTTTTATTTGAAATCAAGAAAAAGGGGCTGGCCCCTCAAATTAGGGGACCAAAGGGCTCTAAAATCTTTAATCTGTAGCCTTTTACTGAGAGATATTTTGTGAAATATTATAGACGCAAATGTGTTTATCTTATAGTTCTGTATTCAAGCAATGTAATGATTTTATTATGTGTTACGTAATTAAGAGTTTTTAGGGGCCAAAAGTCAAAAATTTCGATCACCCATATCTCACAAAGGAAAAATATTTTGTATTGCAGTAAAAAAGAAACGTTGTTCAAAATGATGTTCTCAACAAATTGCAACCGTCATAATTTCGTTGAACGGCCCCTAAAAGAAGATAAGGGACCGGCCCCTAAAACCTTCTTTCTCATATATCTCCAAAACGGTAACGAAATTCTAAACACTTGTTGAACAAAATTTGTGTAGAATTAAATGACCTTTCATTCCATATCAAGAAAAAGGGGCTGGCCCTAATAAAAGGGGACCAAAGGACTCTAAAGTCTTTAATCTGGAGCCCTTTACTGAGAAATATTTTGTGAAATGTTATAGAGGCAAATGTGTTTATCTTATAGTTATATATTCAAGCAATGTAATGATTTTATCATGTGTTACGTAATTAAGGGTTTTTAGGGGCCAAAAATTTTCTAAACACTTGCTGACAAAATGTGTTCAGAATTAAAAAAATGTCCTTTCATTTGAATCCAAGAAAAAGGGACTTGCCCCTTAAATTAGGGGATCAAAGAGCTCTAAAATCTTTTATCTATAGCCCTATAATGAGAGCCATTTTGTGAAAGGTTATTAAAGCTAGATTAGGTTAAAAAAGCAAGAGAACTTATACAAAAACAATACAATAAAGCATTAGTACTTCACTCCTTTTCCATAACATGTTTGCTGTCGAAAATCAAAGTCGATGATGTCATATTTCATTCTAAAAATCGAACGGAAGACCTCCTCGTTGCTCGCAACGAGATCGTGTCTAGTTATTATTATTTTTTTTCTTCCTTTTTTTGTGCACGCGATTTCTCAGAAACGGCTCGGCCGATTTCAATCAAATTTTAGGATGTGATAGATAGTGGTCTGAACTTGATTGGAAATTTTTTGTATTGATGACGTCACATCCCTTTTTGAGATATTGAGATTTTTCTAATTTTTATATGGGTATTTTGTCTTCTGTTGTTCTCCTAAACTATAAGAGATATTAAGCTCAAATTTCTACGGTTGGTAAACGAAAGATTGAAGTTTTGCATGATTGTTGTTTTGAATGTTTAGCACTACTGGCGCCAAAGCTCGCTAAGGCTCGAAAATTGACATTAAAAAAGCGTCGTGAATTTTTGTGCTTTTCTCTCTTTATCTCTTTTCTGGAAAATATTTTGTTAAAACATGTAATGTAAAAAAAGTTTATATTTACAAGACCTTTCTGCTGATATCAAGAAAAAGGGGCTGGCCCCTCAAATAAGGGACCTAGAGGGCTCTAAAGTCTTTTACCCATAACTCTTTACCGAGGGATATTTTGTAATAAATTATAGAAGCAAATATGTTTATCTTACAAATATGAAGCCAAGCAGTATAACGATTTTGTCATATGTTACGTTTTTAGGGGTTTTTAGGGGTCAGAAGTCCAAAACTTTGACCACCTATATCTCAAAACGGAAAAATATTTTGAAATGCAGTATAAAATAAAAGATGCTCAAAATGATGTACTAAACACCATGCAACCTAAAAAATTTGGTTCAGCGGCCCCAATAAGGAGATAAGGGACCGGCCCCTAAAACATTCTTTCTCAGATATCTCAAGAATGGTAACGAATTTCTGAACACTTCTTGAACAAAATGTCTTTATAATCAAATGACCTTTCATTTGATACCAAGAAAAAGGGGCTAGCCCCTAATATTAGGGACCTAGAGGGCTCTAAAGTCTTTTACCCATAACTCTTTACCGAGGGATATTTTGTAATAGATTATAGAAGCAAATATGTTAATCTCACAGTTATGTATTCAAGCAATGTAATGATTTTATGATGTGTTACGTAATTAAGGGTTTTTAGGGGCCAAAAGTCCAAAATTTCGATCACCCATATCTCAGAAAGGAAAAATATTTTGTAATGCAGTACAGAAGAAAAGTTGTTCAAAATGATGTCCTTAACAAAATGCAACCGTCAAAATTTCGTTAAACGCCCCATAAAAGGAGATAAGGGACCGGCCCCTAAAACCTTCTTTCTCATATATCTCTAGAACGGTAACAAATTTCTAAACACTTGTTGAACAAAATTTGTGTAGAATTAAATGACCTTTTATTTGAAATCAAGAAAAAGGGGCTGGCCCCTCAAATTAGGGGACCAAAGGGCTCTAAAATCTTTAATCTGTAGCCTTTTACTGAGAGATATTTTGTGAAATATTATAGACGCAAATGTGTTTATCTTATAGTTCTGTATTCAAGCAATGTAATGATTTTATTATGTGTTACGTAATTAAGAGTTTTTAGGGGCCAAAAGTCAAAAATTTCGATCACCCATATCTCACAAAGGAAAAATATTTTGTATTGCAGTAAAAAAGAAACGTTGTTCAAAATGATGTTCTCAACAAATTGCAACCGTCATAATTTCGTTGAACGGCCCCTAAAAGAAGATAAGGGACCGGCCCCTAAAACCTTCTTTCTCATATATCTCCAAAACGGTAACGAAATTCTAAACACTTGTTGAACAAAATTTGTGTAGAATTAAATGACCTTTCATTCCATATCAAGAAAAAGGGGCTGGCCCTAATAAAAGGGGACCAAAGGACTCTAAAGTCTTTAATCTGGAGCCCTTTACTGAGAAATATTTTGTGAAATGTTATAGAGGCAAATGTGTTTATCTTATAGTTATATATTCAAGCAATGTAATGATTTTATCATGTGTTACGTAATTAAGGGTTTTTAGGGGCCAAAAATTTTCTAAACACTTGCTGACAAAATGTGTTCAGAATTAAAAAAATGTCCTTTCATTTGAATCCAAGAAAAAGGGACTTGCCCCTTAAATTAGGGGATCAAAGAGCTCTAAAATCTTTTATCTATAGCCCTATAATGAGAGCCATTTTGTGAAAGGTTATTAAAGCTAGATTAGGTTAAAAAAGCAAGAGAACTTATACAAAAACAATACAATAAAGCATTAGTACTTCACTCCTTTTCCATAACATGTTTGCTGTCGAAAATCAAAGTCGATGATGTCATATTTCATTCTAAAAATCGAACGGAAGACCTCCTCGTTGCTCGCAACGAGATCGTGTCTAGTTATTATTATTTTTTTTCTTCCTTTTTTTGTGCACGCGATTTCTCAGAAACGGCTCGGCCGATTTCAATCAAATTTTAGGATGTGATAGATAGTGGTCTGAACTTGATTGGAAATTTTTTGTATTGATGACGTCACATCCCTTTTTGAGATATTGAGATTTTTCTAATTTTTATATGGGTATTTTGTCTTCTGTTGTTCTCCTAAACTATAAGAGATATTAAGCTCAAATTTCTACGGTTGGTAAACGAAAGATTGAAGTTTTGCATGATTGTTGTTTTGAATGTTTAGCACTACTGGCGCCAAAGCTCGCTAAGGCTCGAAAATTGACATTAAAAAAGCGTCGTGAATTTTTGTGCTTTTCTCTCTTTATCTCTTTTCTGGAAAATATTTTGTTAAAACATGTAATGTAAAAAAAGTTTATATTTACAAGACCTTTCTGCTGATATCAAGAAAAAGGGGCTGGCCCCTCAAATAAGGGACCTAGAGGGCTCTAAAGTCTTTTACCCATAACTCTTTACCGAGGGATATTTTGTAATAAATTATAGAAGCAAATATGTTTATCTTACAAATATGAAGCCAAGCAGTATAACGATTTTGTCATATGTTACGTTTTTAGGGGTTTTTAGGGGTCAGAAGTCCAAAACTTTGACCACCTATATCTCAAAACGGAAAAATATTTTGAAATGCAGTATAAAATAAAAGATGCTCAAAATGATGTACTAAACACCATGCAACCTAAAAAATTTGGTTCAGCGGCCCCAATAAGGAGATAAGGGACCGGCCCCTAAAACATTCTTTCTCAGATATCTCAAGAATGGTAACGAATTTCTGAACACTTGTTGAACAAAATGTCTTTATAATCAAATGACCTTTCATTTGATACCAAGAAAAAGGGGCTAGCCCCTAATATTAGGGACCTAGAGGGCTCTAAAGTCTTTTACCCATAACTCTTTACCGAGGGATATTTTGTAATAGATTATAGAAGCAAATATGTTAATCTCACAGTTATGTATTCAAGCAATGTAATGATTTTATGATGTGTTACGTAATTAAGGGTTTTTAGGGGCCAAAAGTCCAAAATTTCGATCACCCATATCTCAGAAAGGAAAAATATTTTGTAATGCAGTACAGAAGAAAAGTTGTTCAAAATGATGTCCTTAACAAAATGCAACCGTCAAAATTTCGTTAAACGCCCCATAAAAGGAGATAAGGGACCGGCCCCTAAAACCTTCTTTCTCATATATCTCTAGAACGGTAACAAATTTCTAAACACTTGTTGAACAAAATTTGTGTAGAATTAAATGACCTTTTATTTGAAATCAAGAAAAAGGGGCTGGCCCCTCAAATTAGGGGACCAAAGGGCTCTAAAATCTTTAATCTGTAGCCTTTTACTGAGAGATATTTTGTGAAATATTATAGACGCAAATGTGTTTATCTTATAGTTCTGTATTCAAGCAATGTAATGATTTTATTATGTGTTACGTAATTAAGAGTTTTTAGGGGCCAAAAGTCAAAAATTTCGATCACCCATATCTCACAAAGGAAAAATATTTTGTATTGCAGTAAAAAAGAAACGTTGTTCAAAATGATGTTCTCAACAAATTGCAACCGTCATAATTTCGTTGAACGGCCCCTAAAAGAAGATAAGGGACCGGCCCCTAAAACCTTCTTTCTCATATATCTCCAAAACGGTAACGAAATTCTAAACACTTGTTGAACAAAATTTGTGTAGAATTAAATGACCTTTCATTCCATATCAAGAAAAAGGGGCTGGCCCTAATAAAAGGGGACCAAAGGACTCTAAAGTCTTTAATCTGGAGCCCTTTACTGAGAAATATTTTGTGAAATGTTATAGAGGCAAATGTGTTTATCTTATAGTTATATATTCAAGCAATGTAATGATTTTATCATGTGTTACGTAATTAAGGGTTTTTAGGGGCCAAAAATTTTCTAAACACTTGCTGACAAAATGTGTTCAGAATTAAAAAAATGTCCTTTCATTTGAATCCAAGAAAAAGGGACTTGCCCCTTAAATTAGGGGATCAAAGAGCTCTAAAATCTTTTATCTATAGCCCTATAATGAGAGCCATTTTGTGAAAGGTTATTAAAGCTAGATTAGGTTAAAAAAGCAAGAGAACTTATACAAAAACAATACAATAAAGCATTAGTACTTCACTCCTTTTCCATAACATGTTTGCTGTCGAAAATCAAAGTCGATGATGTCATATTTCATTCTAAAAATCGAACGGAAGACCTCCTCGTTGCTCGCAACGAGATCGTGTCTAGTTATTATTATTTTTTTTCTTCCTTTTTTTGTGCACGCGATTTCTCAGAAACGGCTCGGCCGATTTCAATCAAATTTTAGGATGTGATAGATAGTGGTCTGAACTTGATTGGAAATTTTTTGTATTGATGACGTCACATCCCTTTTTGAGATATTGAGATTTTTCTAATTTTTATATGGGTATTTTGTCTTCTGTTGTTCTCCTAAACTATAAGAGATATTAAGCTCAAATTTCTACGGTTGGTAAACGAAAGATTGAAGTTTTGCATGATTGTTGTTTTGAATGTTTAGCACTACTGGCGCCAAAGCTCGCTAAGGCTCGAAAATTGACATTAAAAAAGCGTCGTGAATTTTTGTGCTTTTCTCTCTTTATCTCTTTTCTGGAAAATATTTTGTTAAAACATGTAATGTAAAAAAAGTTTATATTTACAAGACCTTTCTGCTGATATCAAGAAAAAGGGGCTGGCCCCTCAAATAAGGGACCTAGAGGGCTCTAAAGTCTTTTACCCATAACTCTTTACCGAGGGATATTTTGTAATAAATTATAGAAGCAAATATGTTTATCTTACAAATATGAAGCCAAGCAGTATAACGATTTTGTCATATGTTACGTTTTTAGGGGTTTTTAGGGGTCAGAAGTCCAAAACTTTGACCACCTATATCTCAAAACGGAAAAATATTTTGAAATGCAGTATAAAATAAAAGATGCTCAAAATGATGTACTAAACACCATGCAACCTAAAAAATTTGGTTCAGCGGCCCCAATAAGGAGATAAGGGACCGGCCCCTAAAACATTCTTTCTCAGATATCTCAAGAATGGTAACGAATTTCTGAACACTTCTTGAACAAAATGTCTTTATAATCAAATGACCTTTCATTTGATACCAAGAAAAAGGGGCTAGCCCCTAATATTAGGGACCTAGAGGGCTCTAAAGTCTTTTTAATATAGTTCTTCACAGAGGGATATTTTGTAATAAATTATAGAAGCAAATATGTTTATCTTACAGTTATGAAGCCAAGCAGTATAAGGATTTTCTCATATGTTACGTAATTAGGGGTTTTTAGGGGTCAAAAGTCCAAAACTTTGCTCACCTATATCTCAAAAAGGAAAACTATTTTGAAATGCAGTATAAAAGAAAAGATGCTCAAAATGATGTCCTTAACAACATGCAGCCTAAAAAATTTGGTTCAGCGGCCCCAATAAGGAGATAAGGGACCGGCCCCTAAAATATTCTTTCTGAGATATCTCAAGAATGGTAACGGATTTCTGAACACTTGTTGAACAAAATGTCTTTATAATCAAATGACCTTTCATTTGATACCATGAAAAAGGGGCTGGCCCCTAATATTAAGGACCAAGAGGGCTCTAAAGTCTTTTTCCTATAGTTCTTTACCGAGGGGTATTTCGTAATAGATTATAGAAGCAAATATGTTTATCTAACAGTTATGTAGCCTAACATTATAATGATTTTTCTCATGTGTTACGTAATTAAGGATTTTTAGGGGTCAAAAATCCAAAAATTTGATAACCTATATCTCAAAAAGAAAAAATATTTTGAAATGCAGTATAAAAGAAAAGATGCTCAAAATAATGTACCTAATAACATGCAATCCTACAATTTTTGTTCAGCGGCCCCAATAAGGAGATAAGGTCCGGCCCCTAAAATATTCTTTCTGAGATATCTCAAGAACGGTGACGAATTTCTAAACACTTGATGAACAAAACTCTTACACCTGAAACAAAATAGTATCAGGCACTTAAAATGAAGATCCTCTTTTCCTGTTTTAAATTATGTATAGCTGTTAAATAGCAAAATCAAGATCGAACATAAATCTCAATTTCTAAAATCAGACGGAAGACCTCCTCGTTGCTCGCAACGAGATCGTGTCTAGTTGACATTATATTTATACAGAAGAAAAGGTAATTTTGATGATGTTAAAGCTGTTGATTAAATTTATAAATGTTTTAAATTGCTGCTGATTTTTAAAAAAAAAACAATATAAAACAGCAATATACCAGTAAATTTAAAGCTGCTTGGTCCGATTTTATATCAAATTTTATGCACGCTTTTAAACGACGGCTATGCTTAGTATATGTATATTAATAGACATTGCAGTAGCTTTACCCGTCAATTATGCCAAATTTCAATGAAGAAAAATACGTACAAAATTTGTTAACAAAACAAACGACATTAAAAGGTACCGCGTTATTTCGCCTCATGATAAATTTCACCCCTGACGACGAGACGGGTATGGTTGTATTACGAATTGACATCGCTTTAAATAAAGGTCGAAATGATCAGACAAATTACAAATAAACATGTGTACGTTTTGTTAGCCAATATTTCTACAATCTGCTTTCTTTACAATCGATGCATAGCATGTGGGTTGAATAACCCCAATCATTCGGGGGACAAAACCATGCGGTTTGCTTATCTAAACATTCCCGTGATGCATTTTGGTTTGTTTTTTCATTTGCCCAAAGAGAAATTACTTTTATTTACTTTGAATATTTCTAACTTTGAAAGGAGACTGATTCTGCTGGTGTAAATAGGAGAAAGTCCATAACTTTCTAAGATAAATGATTTGTATGAAAAAATTTTGATACTGTAATTACAAAAAAAATCGGACCAAGCAGCTTTAAATTGTCAATTTTTTTCTTGACAAAAATATGGAGGAAAAAAATCACTGAACATTCTCAAACTAAAAAGCATTTTTACAAGTATCATAATGAAATAATATTTAACTTTTTTGAAATGTACAATTGCTGTTTTTATGCTTACAATGCCCCCTCTGAAGTATTCAGGTGACAGGCTCTCTAGGTAAAGAATTCTTTCTTCCATCTTCTTCACTCTGCTAAATAAGTCTGTTCTCTGGTCACCTGCAAAAAAGTGTAAAGAAATCGTGTCAAGGTGTAGAAAAAATTCATCATACAGATGTGTGTAATCCCCTCATAAGTATTGTGTTACAAAATGCAATGTAGATCTCTATCATGGTATAAATCATTGAAACAGACATTCATAGGCTTTGTTGCCTTTGTTTAAAATGCTGCAAAATTTATTCTATTTGGTATTTTATCCCAAGAACTCACATTTGTCAAGTTTAAGGTGTGTCTCTATGTTCTGAAGTCTCTCTTCCATGCCTCCTGAGAACCCTGGATCCTCCATCGGTTCTTTCTTGATCACAGGGAGAGGATCCAACTGACTGACCTGTGTCTGGGGTCCTTGAAGATTTACCACTCGAGTCACTGTGAAAACCAATGTTTGAAGAAACATTTAATCACTACTCCACGCAATTAACAAATGATCTGATTAGTGCACATGTAAAAAGGTACATGTATAAAGACTGCTTACAAAGATTGGGAAAATGTTCATGCTTAACAGCCATCATGCACTGGCTACTTGGCTAAACAGTCACATAGATACATATGTAGTTTCACTGGTTTGATAGTGGAAAGACCTGGGAATATGTTGTTTATATAGTGCCACAATCCAATTACAAATAACTTCTATAATGATTGATGTGAACAAAGGTTCCTAAGAATACTACTATATTACTGGTATAACAGAGAAATTCCTATTTTGATTATTTCTGCCAAATTCACCCTCAAACTGCAATGGGCCAATGTAAAATGGGACTTATTCAAAGAGGTAGGTTTTCTCCTGTTTCAGAGAAAATGTAAAACAAAATCTTTTACAGTATACAAGCATACTTGGGCTAAAATAAATCATGGTGAAAATAACTCAGAATGTATTTAATCTAGCAAAGTCCTGTTTGCATATATCATGCAATGCAATTCTAAATGCGTTACTCATGTACATTTGTTAAGGAGACTTATTAACTTCATTATTTTGCCATCAATTTGAGAATCATCTTTTCTTAATGAAGGGATACAAATCTAACACTGGCTAGCATAAATCATCATTAGATGAGTTAGCAAAAGAAATTCTTATCCAAGAATTATCCAAGGGGGTGGGATGGGGGGGGGGGTTCTTCTTATCCCACACCCCTTTAGATCTGCACGTGGTTAGAATAAGTTAATATGTTAGCATGTTAATTTCTACAGTTCAGCAGTTATAACAAGCCATAAAATATCAAAACACTGAGTTGATACCTTTGATATGACTTTTCCCTCCAATTCTTGTGTCAAATACTGAATCCACCCGAGCACAGCTACTGTCAGCTTCTGAGGAATAAAAAACAACAAAATTTATACATGTATATGGTGACATGGCCTTAATCTTCTGCTCTCTAAGTATTAAAAAGGCTTTACTGCTTTATTAAAGATGTTTTCTACGAACATACTTTAATCTATATGCATGAAATACATTGTTTTAGCATAAAACCTATCCGATGATGTGTCACAATCGTTATAAATCATTTTAAGACTTCAATGTTAGTGCATCAATAATCATATGATAATTCTATTAGTCTCATTAAAAGAAGTACACACATTTTATAATTTTTATACAAATCATATAACCAGTGGATCATAAATTACATTTAAAGGCCTTTATAATAACGCAGATTAAGGCTACCTATCTGATGATAATTTGGCAGAATGAAATAAGACCTTTTTGATGTCTATACTTTTTAATCCTATCTGTCATTTACATGTAGGGTGATTTAACCATGCATCGGACACATACCTTGGATCGGACAACTTTGTTTATAAATATACAAATAAATGTGCATGCGCTCATGTGTTGTTTCGTATATTCCTGAATTAGAACAAATGAACTTTATCATTATTAAGAATTTGACAGTCACATTGTCAAAGAAATAGCAATATAGACATCGTAAAATGACATCAAATACGCCATTATTGAAAATTTAGTTACGAAAATTTTACACTAAAGCATTATTTGAATGTTGTGCGTTTGATTGTGAATTAGTGAAAATGCACTCTCTGCCTAAAATAATTAGAAAGAAGTAAGTTTTGAAACAAAATTTGATTAAAATAAGTCCAAGAAATTTGAACAATTAATGTCAAGGTCATTATTGCACCATATGTTCATTTCACCATGGATCGGACAAAAGTTAACCATGCATCGGACAGTTTTCACTGCATGATTTTTTCTAATAATATGGATATTATGTGCCCATTCCTTGTGATATACTTTAAATGTGAAGTAAAATATAAATTTAAAAAATAATTGATACAAACATTTTCCTCAAACCACTTAAAAATCGAGTTTTACGGACAAACCCTTTTTAGTCCAAAGTTCCTGTAGGAGCTGGCACGATAAAGAACCCCTTATGGTAAATATTCCTTTAAACAGAAGCACTAGTCTAAATTCCTATATGTAGATTTAAGGACTTACATTAAAAGAAATATGAATTGCAATTGAATAAATTAATATTTCCGAACCTTTGTATTTTTGCATTAAAACCAGAAAAAATGTTATTTTTAATCTCTACTGTACTGCTATAGCTGTCCAATGCTTGGAAAATATTGTCCGATCCATGGTGAAATAGTTCAACGCTTCATTAATTTGCTTTATTTTCTACATTTTTAACAATTTCACAATTTTTTCTTCAATAATTAAGCAAGGGGAAAACCTGCAACTTTTAAAACAAGTTTTATTTATATTTGGACGATATTTGATGCGTGAACAAAGGGAAAAATCCAAAGGTGTCCGATGCATGGTGAAATCACCCTAAGTCTTACCTGATGAGGGAGTGACAGTTGAACAGAATTCTCTGATGTTTAGTTCATCCACTTCCTGTCTCTTCTGTTCAATGAAGGCAGAAATCCTTCTTTCTATCTAAACACAAACAAGTATAAATTAAAAACCCCATTGCATACAAAAATAAAGATTAGCAGAAAACCATTAGGTAAGTGTACAGGTAATGGAATCTGCACTGTATTGATGAAAATTAAACTACATCTAAGAACTTATTCTTTGTATTCTACTGCTACACTTAAATTACGCTACAGTTATGATAATTTCATTACTACAAAACTGAATGCATGGATGTTGTTTACCTGTGTTAAAATTGATCTAAATGATAAGCTCTACGACAGTAAAAGTTTTCAAAATTTGTGATCACAGATGTTGTACTCTTGACTAGAGGCCTTGATCTGTATGTTGTTACTGAGCAGCTTGTGTTTAACACTGGGCGCAAGTAAGGGAGCAAAATGGCCTCCTCCTTGTTCCTTTATCTTGGATTTTGTCCCATCCTCCTCTGGCACTACCATCTCAATATCGGTGTCCTTCGACTCAACTTTGGTTTCACTGCTGTTAATATTACTACTCTCCTGTTTGTTCTGCAACTTTGTATGGACATCCTTTTAAAAAAAATAGTAAATAGTAACTAACTGTTACAATATAATGATAGTTATAAAGGAGTCAGGAGAAAACGTACCCAGGAGAAAACGTACCCAGGAGAAAACGTACCCAAACTCTAGGGTACGTTTTCTCCAGGAGAAAACGTACCCGGGTACGTTTTCTCCTGGAGAAAACGTACCCTATGAAAATCATAATTATACTACTTAATAGTTTTTGATACTTTTAAATACTATTTTACATAATAAATATACAGAAATGTAAGAAATTCATAGATAAATAAATTTAATACTTTATTACTTTGACTGTTGAATGTTATATCTCGTAGTATTTTCCATATATATGAATCAAACAAATATTTAAAAGACTTGGACTTGGTTTTATTAAGCAACTTTGTTTTATAGATAATTTTCAAAAGAATGTTTTAAAAAACGTGATATCGACTTCTGGCGATACTCATCATTTAGTTCTCCAAATGAGATTGCAATAAAAACTAATTATTTAACGGTTTAGTTTATGGTTGATTAATTGTCGACTAATTAAACTGCTCAGGCCACGTTCGTATATGTGTATGTTACAAATTATTGTCTTAATAATTTAAGTATACGTGCATGACCATGGTGACTATGCATTTAAAATCTACAGCAACAAATGATACAAATGTTCATTGTATATTTTATTTTATTTTATTTAAGAATATCTATGAAAACCATTATTTATTATTTCCATAGGGTACGTTTTCTCTTGGAGAAAACGTACCCGGGTATGTTTTCTCCTGGAGAAAACGTACCCTATGAAAATCATAATTATACTACTTAATAGTTTTTGATACTTTTAAATACTATTTTACATAATAAATATACAGAAATGTAAGAAATTCATAGATAAATAAATTTAATACTTTATTACTTTGACTGTTGAATGTTATATCTCGTAGTATTTTCCATATATATGAATCAAACAAATATTTAAAAGACTTGGACTTGGTTTTATTAAGCAACTTTGTTTTATAGATAATTTTCAAAAGAATGTTTTAAAAAACGCGATATCGACTTCTGGCGATACTCATCATTTAGTTCTCCAAATGAGATTGCAATAAAAACTAATTATTTAACGGTTTAGTTTATGGTTGATTAATTGTCGACTAATTAAACTGCTCAGGCCACGTTCGTATATGTGTATGTTACAAATTATTGTCTTAATAATTTAAGTATACGTGCATGACCATGGTGACTATGCATTTAAAATCTACAGCAACAAATGATACAAATGTTCATTGTATATTTTATTTTATTTTATTTAAGAATATCTATGAAAACCATTATTTATTATTTCCATAGGGTACGTTTTCTCTTGGAGAAAACGTACCCGGGTACGTTTTCTCCTGGAGAAAACGTACCCTATAAATTGGGTACGTTTTCTCCTGGGTACGTTTTCTCCTGGGTACGTTTTCTCCAGCATTCGTTATAGCGAGCGCAGCGAGGCGGCGCGAAGCGCCGCTCGCGTAGCGAGCTCCATAGACAACGTGTACGAACGGAGGAAATTCGAGTTGAAATCTGCACATTGTTCAAAGAAAATTTTGTGGACCCGCGTGAAAACGTTCTACTATCCCAGTGATCCTTTGCGGTGCATAGCAACTTGGCGGAACGGAAAGCGTTTCTAAGGAAAATCTTTACCTGTAAATCGCATACATCATTTTCATTTAACAATAAAAAATCCCTTTAAAAACATTAAAGTAAACAACACATATGCTTACGTAAAAAAATGTACGTATGACGTCATTTCCTTCCCCGAATTTGTCCGACAATTTACGAAAACTGTCGAGCGCAGAAAGTTAAGTATGACGTCACAGTGATCTCGCGTTTTATATTCCCGCGATACATTTAGAGGTGGATCAAGCATCTGTACTGAATGTAACGTGTAGGAAGTACACAGTAGGGAGTCACCGTTAATACTGATACTGCGCTCACTATTAACGGGAACTCTTTTGCTGATTAGTTTTGTTTTGATGTTTTTTTTTTGCTGAGTAAATACACATGCAAGTTCCATGCTAAATTTATTGTCATATTGATCCAATCATTGTATACGTTAGGTAGGTGACAAAAATTTATTAAAAAAGAAAAGTCTATAATCATAATCATTATTAGATCTACGTGTAGCCACGTCATTTTGTAATGAATAAATAAAAGAAAAAAATTAAGTGTTAAAATATCTACATGTATTTGTTATACTTGCGTATGTGGTCAAACCTTTCAATAATATTGGATATCACAAACTAAAAAAAGGGAGAGGGCACATGTCTACAACGCTTATATAGCGTACAAAAATTAAAAAGATTAAAAACAAAATTGATGTCACAGAGGAAAATTAAAACACCGGTAACAACAAGGAACAAAATGAGAAATAACACAGACACAAATTTATTGATTTTAATGATCATTATTAAAAGGTAAAGAAGAGATAAAAAATAAAAAAACCGGCTTTGTGTTTATCAAAATATTTTAACAAGTCTGTTTAACATTTTATTAATGCTCAGTGGTAGTTTTTTGTTTAAGTGTATAAACCTAGGAAGGGACCATTGGAATAAAACTTTGATATCTTCCGGTTCCTTGCGGTGGTAAAAGTTTTCGAGACAAAGCCAAAGTTTTTTGGTTTGGTTAAGTCCACGGGTTGCATTTAATAATGATGACAGATGTGTGACTCCTTCTGCGCTCGCCCCAACGGTCACACCGTAAAACATATTAAATACATGTTAATATGCATGTAGTATTCAACTTTCTAAAAATTATTTTTATTGAAATTTCAATGCGTTATTAATCATAAATGACAATCGATAATTTAAATAAATTAAGTAATTTAACTGATACAGGACATGCAAGGTCATGCATGATGTTCAGGGTCTTTTTATACAAAATAAAATTGAAAATATATTTATCATGAATTACAACCCAAACAAACATGATGATTTTCACCTTAAGACAACCAATAAGCTTTTCCAGCACGTTGATAAAGTTTTCTCCGTTATCCAGTGAATCTTTAATGTCGACAGAGCTGGCTGGCAAAACTTCAAAAAGATCAAAGTCTTTGTAAACTGCCTACAAAAATACAAATTACACAAATTATAGTCAGATAGCTGCATGATACTAAGAAACTTGCATCAAATTTAATTCATGAATGTCCTTTTCTCTCTGTGTGTGAACATCGAAGCATAAAACTTTATTATAGCAACGATCATATATGTCAGAAAGGAAACAAACTTTTAAAAACTCAGCAAACAATTTTAACACAACTTGCAAATCCATTTTTCCCGGTGTTGCCTCAGATTTGTTGTTAACTCGTTCATTTACCAATTCTGAACAAAGTAAATGTAGCAGTTTGAAATGAAAAGCCTCAAATATTGACATATTTGCATTACCATGATTACTATTGATTTATGAAGTAATTTTTTCTTGGTTTAAATGGTCTAAACATCATTTTTAAGGAATAACGAACAATGTGTACGAAATACTCCAAGCTCGTGTTAATTTCATTTTCTTTCAAAAATGGTGACGTTTTTATCATAACAGACTCTTTTGAACGCGCGGATATCAAATTTTTGTCGAATGACACAAGAAGGGTTTACAGTTGGGCTCATTAGAGTCGGCGACAACGTTAAGAAATACAAGTTGATAGATTTTCGTGGAAGAGATGAGGTAAAAAAGGACATAAATAGCAAATAGATTAAACTTGCTGATTTTTTAAAAATTTCTCGAATTTCCTCGATCAATGAGCTCTATTATTACTATTTACAAGACTGACATAAATATCGGAATTCATTTGTTTAGGTTGGAACAATTGCTGATATGGCAATTTAAATGACAAACAATTTATACCCTTAAACATGATTTGCAGTATAGGTTACATCAACATATCATTTTGCAATTGCTTTTATAGATCATTTTTGTTTTGTTTCTTTTAACATTGTAACTATTGTTTCAATTTGCTGGAAATCTCTTAATATGTAACTTTTTCGATTAAGGTTACGATTGGAAGATCTCAGGATGCCACATTTTGTATTTTATCCACCATGATTTCACGCTGTCATGCAGTGTTGAAAAAAGAGGGAGCTGTATGGAATATTAAAGACAACAAGGTATTGCATATTTGTGAGGCATGATCATTCTGCACATCTATATATTTAATATTCATGATTTTTTCTAATATGATTTAATTGTAGATAGTCCAAATTTAAAAAAAAAATCTTTTTATATCTGTGAATCTTTAAGTAACATTATCAATTCATTGTAGAGTCTGAATGGAGTTTTTGTAAATGGTAAGAAATTGGAACCTCACACGCCGTGTACATTGCATGAAAATGACACCATCCAATTTGGAGTCCCTAAAACTGGAGAGGAGGTTGCTGAGTTCATCTTCAAGTTCCATTACAAGATAAAAGTAAAAAGGGCACGACCCAAAAGCTCTGATGAAACTGACAGTTCAACATCAGCACAAACAAATGTCAATCATTATCCATTGAAGAGAGTAAAACTGAACACTAGTGACAATATAGCGACTGATAAACCTTCATGTTCCAAGGAGAACTTCCTGAAAAAACAGCAGCCGTTTGACGATTACAAAGAGAAGCAGAACAGACAGCAAGAAGAAGCCGATATGAAACTGAAAGAATTTGAAAATAAACTTGCCGAGATGCAGAAGATGTTGAAGGAGAAAGAGGAAGAGCACGAGAAGATGAGGAGGTGTTTGGAGGAGGAGAAACAGGAGCGAGAAAATCAGACATTGCAGATGAAAGAGAAGCTGAAAGAAAAGGAGGTCCAGCTAGAAGTTCAGACCAGTACAATGAGGGAGAGGTTAAAAGAGAAAGAACAAGAACTGGCTGCAGAAGTCAAGAAACGAGAGGTAAGCAAGGAAGAATTTATATTGTAATATCAGAGACATGTGTGCCTGCATATCTGTACATGATTGTATCTACATGGAAGCAAGTATGTATTTGATTCCTCCATGTGCAAAATAAAACTTCTTGAACATTAATAATTTTTTAATTACCGGTATTAATATTCTAGCTTCAGTACCTCCTCATTAAAAACTAAAGGCATTGTTTATCCATCCATTTATATGTCTAAGCTCTTTGTAAAATCAGATCATTGCAATTACGGTAAATCCTACGATCCAAAAGGAACAAAATATAGTTTAAAGTAGAGAAAATTTGTCACAAACTGTTTCAGAACTGACACACGTTTTAATCTTCAGTGAATTCTTTAATTTAATTTAGGAAGATGAAAAGAAAATGAAAGAGGATTTAGAAAACCAGTTGATGAGCAAGGAGGCAGAGCTCTTGGAACAACTCCAGCAGCAGAAGGATGCTCTCATTACTGAGAAAAAGAAGGTGGAGGAAGACCTGCAGAAATCCATGGAGAAAGCTCTGGAGGAGAAGAACAAAGAACTGGAGGACCAGCTACACAAAGAAAAGGAAAGGTTGGAGAAGGTAATGGGATTTACAGTCAGAAAAGCTATTTATATTTTAAAGGCAAATGTACAAAAAATCATTTTAAAAAATAAGAAACATTAATGGACTCAGTGTCTCATGTCAAGAGCAATTTTCATTTTAGAATGCTTTCTTAATAACCTATGTGTAAGAATCAACATAAAATCTGTTAAAACTCGGCATAAGATAAGGGTGCACAGTTTGATAAACACACTGGTTGAAGCTGATTTTTCTGAGGTAAGCCGACAAGTCATGGGCAAGTGCTACAGTTAATACAAAAAGATTTGGAAACGGAAATAAACAAATGAACTATAAGTTATTAGTAATACTGCACAATGTTGTGATGCAGTATTAATATCCAATGCCTACTCTATTCACCAAATTTTACAACATGCAAAGAGATATACAGGCTTCATTAAAGTAGTTTTATGAGATACTGTGTTTGAAGACAGAATTTTATATTATATAGTTATTTAAATGGGATAAAATATTCATAAAAAAACAATCAATTTAGAAATAAAGTGAATATAGATGAAGGATTAGAAAGATGAAGTATCTTTTATTGATCTATATAGCATCCCTGAGCAGAGTCTCTTATACATGTTAAATGACTGAGTATTTCGGATCCCATATGTATATTGAGGCTAGTCTCCTTATCAGCACTGTGTATGGGAGATTTTTGTTAAATGGAGTAGAGCAGCAGGAAACTTTTTACACATTGTTATCAGATGTACGAATTGATGAATAAGCATGATAAGAGAGATATTTGTTGTTTTTATGTCATAAATACATTAAGAAGCTTAGTGTAATCCGTTTAACTCTTTCAACAACAACAGCAGCAAAAAGGATAACAGGCAATTGTATTTTGTTTCATATATGTGCCTCAGTGCTTGGGATAAGAAATTAATTAATCTTTTAATGGACATTCGTACTTGTATTTAGTATCATTTAATTATTAATGAAACCAGCAATTTTGACAAAAACCAGCAATTTTACTACATGTATTTACAGGAAAGAATGTAATTATATATTACGGGTATAACAATTTAGAAATATACAAAAAAATTAATAATTTGAATAACTGTAAAGTTGTAATATTTATTAGGTTATAACAGAGAAAGAGACAAAACAGAAAATGCTTGAGGCTCAGCTGCAGGAAACAAAAAAAGAACCTGACCAATCAGAGGCCATCCTTCAGGCTCGGCAGGACATCCTGTCCAACTTCTCTGACCTGATGGAGACTGAGCTACAGTGCAGTATTTGTAATGAACTCTACATACAGGTAAAAACACATGTTTGATGTAAATTGTTGTGAAGGGAAAATTCTCTAGATGTGAAGAGATCTTGTTATTTGTCATGTTTATTTGTGTTTTAGTTATAAGTAGCATCCTGTTTGCAGGTTTTACTCTTAGCATATAAATTATTATGTTGAACCTATAAGTCATTGACTTTTTAACAAGTTAACTTGGATTTGAATTAGAGCATTTTTTAATATAACTGTTCATATATATGCATGAAATTTTACACAGTGGAACTTGCTTTCCACCCCCATAAGACTGTTAATTAAATGGAATACACAGCAAAATTATATAATACATTTACAGTTTTCATGTAGGTAATGCAATTTGTTAAAGATATGTTTTTTTTCAAATTTTATATTTTGAAGCCATTTTGAAATATTCACATGATGTTTTACTTTCATCATTTCCCAAGTGAATTCACGGAGTAGGATTTTAAAAATGAAATGATGCATGCATGTTCACCTAAGCATTTCTTTACTCTAACCAAAAAATCTTTCATTAAAATTTTTCAATATGCATTAATTGCTGAGCTCCTGAAATTCATAAAATAAAGCTTGTTACAAACTATTTCTGTATTTTGAAAATCTTTGCTTTATAGGCAACATCTTTAGGCTGCTCCCACTCCTTCTGTGCACTATGCATTGCGGAGTGGATGAAGGTAAAGAAAGAATGCCCCATCTGTAGAACCCCTGTCACCTCCCAGCTCAGATCCATCGCCTTGGACAATTACATTGACACCATGGTGGAACACCTCAGTGAGGAGTTAAAGACTCGCCGGAAACAACTGGTGGCATCAAGGAAAGGTATGGGAGTTCTATGAAATACCCTTACATGTACTTCCGCTTTTAGCCCCCCCCCCAATTAATGTTTAGACTCTTTTATGAAAAATTAAATATAAAAAATGCAGCAGGCAGGTACCCAAATCATGTTCAGCAGAGTAAGTGCTGATGAGCATTCCGTGCCGCCGCAAAATCATCTATACCTACAGCACAAATTTTGGCGAGGGCTTGCGAGTACCTGCTCTGCTGAACAATGCCTCTAGTAGTCTTTTCTTTATTGCAAGACTTGAAAAGAGGGAAAATTTACTTTTAAAAGCTAAAAAAAAATTGTGAACTTCTGTTAGTCAGGGCATCTTTATGATTTTAATCTAGGTGCTGTAGTTGCTTGGTTATGTACTGATGCATCATCATTTCCTCAAAAGTTTATAAAGCAGAATTGTTAAAGTACTTGAGATTTAACAGGTCAAATTTTAAATCAGTGAGCGGACAGAATCACATTTGTATTGTATGCAATAATGATAATCAGTTTAAATTGATTGTCCTGATTAACTACAGGAACGTGATTTGAAAGCATTAGTGAAAGACCACGTACATGTAAATTGTGAGGGATTTTCATATTTCACTCCTAATATTTTATATGATACAATTGAAATTGTAGAGGAACAGGAAAAAATTGAGAAGGCCAAACAAGAGGCAGAGAGAGCCAATCAGAGAGCCAACAACGCAAGGGGAGGGAGGGGCCGGCGAGGAAGGAGGGGTCGAGGCGGGAGAGGCCAACGCCAGGCCCAGCAGACCACCACCAGGAACAGAGAGGGGCATCAGCCAATCATCATCGAGAGTGAGGACGAGGCAGATGGAGGAGATGTTTATGTTGGATTGATTGAAGAGGAGGTGGTGGCTGAGGATTTGAGTGACAGTACCAGGAGTAGTGACAGCGACGACCATTTTTACACAGATTCTGACGAGGATAGTGATGGGGTGTCGGGCGATCCCGATGCATATTATGGAGGATATGGCCATTGTTACAGATGCGGTTAGTTAATAGCATTGCATGTTACTTGAGTAAATCTATCTTGAATATACATGTTCTTCTTTAGTTGTCTTATCATATGAAACTGCAGTAGAATATTTTTTTTTAATTATGTACATCTCTTATATATATGAAACGTCAAAAAAATTATGTGTAATTTTTTTTTAACTGAACCATTATGGATAATATTTGAAAATTGATTTTATATTATCAAAATGTGAAACAATCACTCCCTCTTCCTCTGATGTTGATTAGTTGTCAGAATTACTCTAATGTAGGATTCTTATGTTTATTCATATTTTTCAGGTCACACAGGACATTGGGCCAACGGATGTCCCTTCCGATAGTGAATATTCCATCGTAATGCCAAACCTGTGTTCTTTTACATTTCTGTTGGTTTATTATTTTAGTACAAACAATGGAACTTTAAAGCATGTTATACAAGTTGTCTTACTATTTTTTCGGTATTTTACAATTTTTCAGTAAAATGTTGAAACAAAAAAGCAGTGTTGTTTTATTTTTGGTGCCCCTGTTTTAATTCAGACAAAAAAGTTTTAGGGGAAGGAAAGGGTAATTTCAACCAGGGATCACCCTTGTCTGTCGACTTTTCTGTCTATCATTGTATCTGTCTTTGCAGAAAAGAAGACTGGTAATTAAGAAATTATCCTTTTTGGCTTTATTTTGAAGGAGCAGCATTTGTTATAGTATCAAATCATTGGTATTTTTCGAGGTACAGCAAAACTCGTTTAGTACGAACACGAATATAGCGAATTTTCGGATATAGCAAAGTTTTTTTGAGTCCCCGGTAAAATTCTTAACAAATCTTTTGAAAATTTTACGGTTATAACGAATTCGGTAATAACGAATTTACGGATATAGCGAACTGATTTTGAGTCCCGTAGAGGTGAATAAGAACGAAATTTAAAACTTTTATAACGATTTTCTTTACAGTTTAAAATGTTTTCACTACCATTTAAGATAATAGTTGGAATGAATTTAATTTCATATACTAGTAATTTTTTCAATTCACAATCCGATTGTTAAAAGTATCAAAGTAATGCATATTTTTTTAAGCCTCAATTAGCAAAAAAATGTAGTCTTGTAAAAATGAAAAGAATACATGTATATAATGAATTCGTTATAGTTATTATTGCGAATTCGTTATACGGATTTCTACTACAGTTATTGTCGAGATCAAAGAGATGCCGCGGACATTATTCTCCAATATACCACGAACGTCATCAGTAAATTATCAGATCAGAAATACCTATTTGTCTTGCACTGACCATGAAAGTACAACTTCAAACCGTAAAAAGATTTAAAACTATGTCATTTCACGTGTTAGTTCCAGTCAAAACGATGTGTATTGCCTCAAATGTTTATTTTTAAGAGATCAGTGCGGCTGTTCCTAGCACCTCCCTAGCACATTTTCACTGCGTGTTTTTACATAAAACATATAACGTGTAGTAGTAATGATCCAAAGAAAAATTATGTCGTCTGTATGTGATACCTTTGATCGATACACATAAAAACATTACCAACAAAACCATTAGGGTTACACGGAACAGCCGTCAAAATGACCTAGATCGTCTTTCTATAGGAGAAACGATCTGTAGAAATACTGGGCTGTTAGTAGAATAGAAATAAAGTACGAGTTTTCGTGAATGTTGCAGGATAACCTCCGATGTCGAGAAATATTGTTTGAAATATAAAAGCCGGCTTTTATATTTCAAAACAACATTTCTCGACATCGGAGGTTATTCTGCAACATTCACGAAAACTCGTACTTTATTTTCAAAGAACGAATTACGGATATAACGAAGTAAATACACTGATCCCTAGGACTTCGGTATAACCGAGTTTTACTGTAATATATTTCTCGTTATCCTTTTTTAAATATGGCCTGCAAATCTAAGTTTTACATTCGTTCCACATTCTTGCATAATCAGATAATTGCGGGGAAAACTTATACAAGGTACTTTGATCGAGCCAAATCAAGACATGACATTATTGAAGTAATAATTTGCAAATTATTATCGATAATTTGTTGATACACTGATTTTCCAAGCTTGTAAGTTTCATGCTTTCCTTTAGAATCGGTAACTTGCATAAGCAAATGTCATATTTCATTCTATGGTTGTCCCTTTTTTATATACCGGTAATACATAGTGGTATAATTTATACACTAAATATTTTTTCTTCTTGTATAGTATTTTTCCAGAAAGAAGATGGATGGATAAGGCGTGTAAAATGCCCATACACGGTCGGACAAGCTACTGAAAAATTAAAATATCAATACATCTTATATATTTTTTTTAAATCATGTAAAACAATACATGTATATACGCCCCACTTTCTCCTCTCGCAACACTCTCTCCTCTCGCCTCACTCTCATCTCTCACCCCACTCTCTCTATCTCTCGCCCCTCGCTGTGAGACCTCTGTATGAGTCCTGGAAGTAAGGGGCAGGGTCAGGAAGCCCATCCCTGGCCTCTCGTAAATACTAGGGGCAGTGTTGCTCAGTATTCATAGCCACAATAAACTACTCGGTATCCCACCTTCTCTTACCCCACTCTCTCCTCTCGCCCAACTCTCTCTCGCCCACTCCCATACTCTCTCTCGCCCTACTCTCTCCTCTCGCCCCACTCTCTCTTCTCTCTCAACCACTCTCCTCTCATCCCACTCTCTCCTCTCGCCCCACTCCCGCACTCTCTCACCCCTGTCTCTCTCCTCTTGCCCCACTCCCACACTCTCTCGCCCACTCTCTCACCACACTCCCCCACTCTCTCTCACCCACTCCCATACTCTCTCTCGCCCTACTCTCTCTCCACTCGCCCCACTCTCTCAACCACTCTCCTCTCATCCCACTCTCTCCTCTCTCACCCCACTCTCTCACCCCTGTCTCTCTCCTCTCGCCCCACTCTCTCTCCTCTCGCCCCACTCCAACACTCTCTCTCTCTCGACCCACTCTCACCACACTCTCTCGCCCACTATCTCACCACACTCCCCCACTCTCTCGCCCCACTCCCACACCCCTCTCGCCCCACTCCCTCTCCTCGCCCCACTCCCTCACAACACTCTCTCTCCTCGCCCCACTCCCACTCTCTATCGCCCCACTCTCTCCTATCACCCCACTCTCTCCTCTCGCCCCACTCCCTCTTCTCTCGCCCGCACTCTCTCGCCCCACTCCCACACCCTTCTTGCCCCACTCTCTCACAACACTCTCTCCCCATTCCCACTCTCTATCGCCCCACTCTCTCCTCTCGCCCCACACTCTCTCCTCTCGCCCCACTCCTTCTCCTCTCGGCCCACTCTGTCTCCTCTCGCCCCACTCTCTTTCCTCTCTCACCCAACTCTCCTCTAGCCCCACTCTCCTCTCACCCCCCACTCTCTCTCCTCTCGCCCCCTCTCTCTCCTCTCGCCCAAATTACCACTCTCTCCTCTCGCCCCACTCTCTCCTCTCGCCCCACTCTCTCCTCTCGCCCCACTCTCTCGTCCCACTCTCTCCCCACTCCCACTCTCTTTCGCCCCACTCTCCCCTCTTGCCCCCAATCTCTCCTCTTGCCCCACTCTCTTTCCTCTCTCACCCCACTCTCCTCTCTCCCCACTCTCTATCCTCTCGCCCCACTTTCTTGCTCTCCTCTCGCCCCTCTATCGCCCCACTCTCTCTCTCCTCTCGCCCCACTCTCCTCTCACCCCCACTCTCTCTCCTCTCGCCCCTCTCTCTCTCTCCTCTCGCCCCACTCTCTTGCCCCAGTCCCTCTCGCCCCAATTCCCACTCTCTCTCCTCATGCCCCACTTTCACACTATCTCACCCCACTCTCCTGTCCCACTCTCTTTCGCCCCACTCTCCTCTCGCCCCACTCTCTCCTCTCACCCCATTCTCCTCTCACTCCACTCTCCTCTCACCTATTGGGAGGGAAGAGAGTAGAATTGGTTAAGAGAGCTTTTGAGAGGTAAAGAATGGGTGAAAGTGTTTAAGTGAGGGTCATGAGCAAATGAGTGGGGGGAGGGGGGTCAACGTCTCCCTGATCCCCCACTCACTAACTTCCTCTTTCAAAGAAAATAACAAACTAAAGAACTTTATTCATAGAATCTCAAATATGTAAATACATGTAAGTCTTAAACAAACTTTCAACATTAGATAGATTACACTCTTTTAGACCAACGATGGATAAGTTCCATTGTCAATCGTTTAATACAAGCAAGAATGTCTATGCGTACAAATTTTATAAGTAGCAAGAATTTCTCTTCTTCAAGTCTGTAATTTTTCCCGAATTCAAAGGCACGCAATTAAGCATCTTAATGTCTCGAAGAATTCTAATACAAGCAGTTGCGTTTGGAGGGTCATGAACTATAACTTCTATTATGGTGAATAGGTTCTGATGTCCAGCTTTCTTCGGTAGCTACAATGATATAAATTATAAAATACATGTATGTAGAATTCCTTTGTTAGATACTCATTCATGGAGAAATTAAATTCAAATTCACTGGTCACTGTTTCTAAACGTATTTGGTTGTTATTTAAGGTGAAATATCCCTCTGATAAGAGAGATAACTTCTGTAGAAAATAATCTCACTTAGTTTCTCTTAACTCACAATTATTACGGCATGGAGCAATAAGGGAAGCAGTGCTGGGCCCGAATTTATGTTGGAAGGCGACATTTATTTATTATTCAATTATAAAAAAAGAATATTTGAACAAAACGAACTGAACCCAAACATTTGGCAAGTGAAAAAAGTAAAGAAATCTTTTACCCCCCAAAAAATGCAAGAAGCGAATTATTTTTATCGAAATTTTAATGAGACAATGTATACATGTACATGTATACCCTTTCCCCTCCCCCAATGGATTAATTTGTTTTTTTAAATATTAAATCGTTTAAATCTTATAACATTTCAATTGTTTAAAACTGAATAAGGATTTTCTTATCTGAGAAAAAAGATATTGGACAACAAAATTAAAAAATAATAATATTGCATTTTATTTAAGACAATATATCTCTATAGTGAGATGATACCAATTACCGGAAGATCATTCATTTGATCCCCTTTTTGTGTTACAACAAAATGCTCTCAAGACTGGTTTACATTTTTAGCATTTCCAAAACATATGGATCCATTTACATGTACTATTATCTTATCCAAATTTAAAAACAGAAAACCTTTCTGATTAATTAGAAACTGTAGCAATTTATCATGTACTGAAAGAATGTATGTAAAACCTTCAATAGTCTATGATAATGAAAGATAACTCTTGCTAATTGAAGCAATTTTTGATACAAACCTATGCAACAAAGTGCTATTCTGAACTAAAAAGCAGCGCTTCATATAGTTTTCTTATATGAATAGGCAATGTATATAACTATATATTATTTTCATATATAGTTTGTATTTTTAATTTTATGCTGCGATGATAAAAGTTTGCTTTTTATATTCACTACTGTATGTCTAGTTTTCTTCATATCATGATTAGACACAGTATCAATTTTTGAAAAATCTAGCAGCGCTTCATCACTTCAACTTTGTATCATTTGAATCTATTGATATTGACTTTCATGAAAATCAATATGAGATTTTTAAAGATATGGTAAAATTAATAGCAGAGGGATATTACACCTTAATATTACACCTTAATATGATTCAGAGAAAGTCAGAATGGAATTTACCGGTGCCTTTCACCTTACTTACAATTTTCATTTATTTATTTATTTTAATACATGTATTTTTTTTTAAATAAAATTTAAAATTGCATGCATTTATAAGATTTCTGCAAAGCAGGGACCATGTCTAAATCTATGGTTTACGTACAAATCTTAGTTTACTCGTTAATATATATTTCTTATAATTCATTTGTCTTGAAAAATGAAACAAAACGTGAGTTAGTTCACATACCCCGTCCCTCCTATACTTAACAATGCTGCTCATATTAATTTTGAATGCATTAAATGCACAATTAAAATAGTTTGATAAAGGCATAAAACTCGCAAAAATCATCAGCTCAAAACTCCTGACAAAGAAACACATCTATACCTTTGTCTTTAACAAAAAAAATTCTAAATTCAAATGGACCAAAATTCCCAGAAAAATAATGGAATCAAAATTTCATGGAAAATGGAAACTTACACAATGTGTCCTTAATGCCTACAAAGTTTCACTGAATTCCATGCAGCACTTTAGGAAGAGCTGTGCTTACAGACTGTTTTTAATTATATAAAATAAAGATAAGGTTAACAAGAGGCCTATGGGGCATATCGCTCACCTGAGGAACAATAGGTATGATAAAATCAGCTTCATGGAGTCATAATGCAAACTATCTGGACAATGTACAATAATACATGTAGATCCTGTATAAATAAAATCCATTTTCCCCCTGGATATTCTTATGTTTATAATCATTAGTCCCTTTTCTAACAGGATGATTTTACAGTCATATCATATGTTGAGTATTGCAGTTCTCAAAAAGATAGTTAACAAAAGTTTATATATGGGATATAAACGTACATCAAACTCTGAACCTTCTTGTGAGGCCAAAGAATTGTGCTGGGGCCAAAGTCTTAACAATTATAAAAATTAACTGGCTGATAAGTTTCTGAGAAGAAGATTTTTAAAGATTTACCCTATAATATTCCTTTGTTAAACTTTGACCCCCCCCCCATTGTGGCCCCACCATACCGCTGGGGATCATGATTTTCACAACTTTTTATCTACACTACCTGAGGATGCCTTCACACAAGTTTCAGCTTTCCTGGCTGATTAGTTTCTGAGAAGAAGATTTTTAAAGATTCACTCTATATATTCATATGTTAAACTTCGACCCCCCTCCCCCCCCTATTGTGGCCCCACCCTACCCCCGGGAGTCATGATTTTCACAACTTTGTATCTACACTACCTGAGGATGATTTCACACAAGTTTCAGCTTTCCTGGTCTTGTGGTTCAGGAGAAGAAGATTTTTGAAAAATTCTCGAAAATTTTCATAAATTCCTAATTATCTCCCTTTGCAAAAGGGTGTGATCCTTAATTTTCACAACTTTGAATTCCCTTAGGCTAAGGATGCTTTGTGCCAAGTTTGGTTGAAATTGGCCCAGTGGTTCTTGAGAAGATGTTGAAAATGTGAAGAGTTTACAGACAGACGGACGGACAGCTGGACAGACTGACGGACGACAGACAAAATGTGATCAGAATTGCTCACTTGAGCTTTCAGCTCAGGTGAGGTAAAAAGTCCAAAATCCCCCCAAAAAATAATGGATTGAAGATTACAATAAAACTCAGTTATAGCGAAGTCCTATGGATAAATGGATTAACTTCATAATATCCATAATTCGTTAAATCCATATAACGAATTAGTAATAATAACTATAGCGAATTCACTATATACATGTTTTCTTTCACCAAACTAAAATTTATGCTAATTGAGGCTTAAAATGAAAATAGATTACTTTTATACCTTTAATAATAGGATTGTGAATTGAAAAATTTATATGAAAATAAATTCATTCAAAGTATTATGTAAAATGGTAGTTCCAACTTTTTTTTAAACTGTAAAGAGATTTGTTAAAAAAAAATGTTAAATTTCGTTATTATTCACTTCTACGGAACTCAACTCGGTTCGCTATATCCATAAATTCGCGATATCCGAATTTGTTATAACCGTAGAATTTTACCGGGGACTCAAACAAACTTCGCTATATCCGAGAATTCGCTATATCCGTGTTCGCACTTGACGAGTTTTACTGTACGTGGTAACGTGGTAACATGCATGCACATCTACCTATTGTGTCCTAAATGCCTACAAAGTTTTTTCTAAATTCCATGCAGTAGTAGAAGAGGAGTTGCACTAACAAACATTCCATTACTATATTCAATATAATTATGACAAAAAAACTAAATTCAAAAGGGTTCAAAATCCTAATTTCCTGGTAATAATGTGTCCAAAATGCATACAAAAAATTCACAAAAGTCCATGCTGCGGTTTAAGAGGAGTTGCGTTAAAAAAAAAAAATTAAAACCAGGTCTGACAGACCGACTGACTTATTGATTGACTGATAGACTGACGGACGAGTCAAAATCTTCGTTATGGGGGGGGGGGGGGGGGGGGGTATGAATATTAGGATGTCATTCTCAACAACTTTTGCAATATAGAATAAATTCATTTTCATACAATTTCATCCCAATGGTTCTGTAAAATATTTCTTCTCTTTTTACGAAAACCGGTCCCTATGAAGTTAGTACACGGCATATTATACTTATTTGATTTGGATTAATAAATTCAGTTTATTTCTTAGATAAAATCTAAACAAACATGTTTCAAGATGAATGTATAAAACCGTAAAGATTTGATCCAGGGAACGACAAGTCTTGATCAGAGAAGCTCACTTGAGTTCTTATAAAGCAATTGTATCATCTTATCTCATCTCTTATGTGGAGATGAAAAAAACGAATCGGACACTTGGTTAGCGAAGATATAGCATTCCTAAAATTATAAAAACAATCTCGATACAATTTTTTTAGTGTAAAAAAAAAAAAAAAAAAGAAAAAATGTCAAATTCAGAACTTAACAGTAAATACATATGTTTGGGTTTTTTTTTAAAATCTGTTTTAGAAAAATAAAATACACAATTATAATAACCCCTCTCCTTGCAGTTAATGAAAAAAGTCATGCAAATCTCTTCTTCAGGTTAACACCTTGAACATATTCTTATCCGAGTCTTGACAGATGCAACTTGTTGTTTTTTTCAAAATGTTTCTCATAATTCTCCTAAAATGCAAATTCACATCTCAGAAAATGGATCCCATAGGACTATGATTTTTTTTTCATGGGCTTGTTAACTCACAAAACGTCATTATCAGAATTTGCATATTTTTATTAATTAAATGTAAAAAGACGAAATAATATTACCAACAATTTTAATTTTTGCCAAAACACAACAATCACATCAACGATTTTGAATACATATAAATGCCCTGTATGTCTAAAAAGCTTCTAATTATCATTTAATTCCAAAATGATGCATATTTTTTTTTAACAAGTAAAGATATGATTTAAAATTTGTTTAATTTATACCATAACATTTATAAAAAAAAAATTGCCGGTATGATTGTTTTGAAAAATGATACTTAGAAGTGAACCTAGAAAAATAAGTTGTTGATGTGATCTTTTAGGGCAAACCATGGTTCAGATAAAAGCCCCTTTGAGACAAATGAATTCAGCCACAATCGTCTGAACACATTTTGCGATTTGAGTTTGAGTTTCAAAACATTTTTCATCAAAGCGCAGAGGTTAATAAATTCCTTAATTTCACTTCTTTTAAAACCAATTTTATTTGCCGATCCTTTTTGTATTTGATTTTTAATTTTAATTTAATTTAAATCAAGTAAGTAAATAAGTGATGATAGTATTTGCTCATCAATATTTAATAAACTCCTTCGTATTTCTATACATGTATATCATGTTAATTTTTTTATGCCCATTTTTTTTCGTATCATTACACGCGTACAACAAAATGATCGACCGAATAGTTAACGTCTGTACGAAAAAACTCTATAATCATGAATGAAACAATATTTTCGATTATGCCCATTATCTGTCACAAGAATTTTAGTACTTTGGAATTAAACTTTAGTAAAATTTAATTTCAAAGAAGCTTAAGAATTACCTTGCAAAAACAGTAATACATTGTGCATTTTGAATATAGAAACTGTATATGTTTGCAAGTATGCACCCCCTCGGTGCATGGGCATATCAAAGCTATAACGATAAAACTGTGGTTATAAAACTACATGTATGATGAAGAGGGAAGGGGGGATACATGTAGAATTAAACCCCACCGATCAATAATATCAACAAGAAAGTTCTTCTCTCACCAAATTTTGATGTCTGTATAAAATTTAAGAATTTAATATCATTTGGTTTTTATGAAGTTTTTTTTCAAATCTAATGTTTATGCCTGAAAATAAACTAAATTATATTTTTTTAATAAGATGCCCATGGGCCACATTGCTCACCTGAACAACAGTTGCTTGTAACATTCTACTTGGTAGCATATGCTGTTTCTATTTTAAACTTTGAACCTCTTTCTGGAGCCCCAGTATAGGTTCAGGGTTTATGGTTGGCTTTAACAATTTAGAATCTAACACTATTTGAGGATCCTTGCATATTAATAACACAAACTGAGCATTGTACTTCTGGAGAAGAATATTTTTTAACATTTTCCATATATATTTCTATGTTAAACTTTGAACTCCGCCTGGGGCCCCAGTATTGGATTGAGGGTCACAGCTTTTATAATTAAGAATCTACACTATTTGAGGATGCTTACATTGTAATCTTATATACTGTAGCATTGTAGTTCTTGAGAAGAAGATTTTAAAAACTATCCCTATATACTTCTATTTTAAACTTTGAACTCCTTCACGTGCCCCAGTGTATATCCGGGAGAGACGGTTTTAACAATTTACAATTTTCACTATACATACAAGATTTTATGTAAATATTGCAATTTCTGGTGCAGTGGTTCTTGAGAAGAAGAATTTTTTAAAACATTTTTCATATTTATGTTAAACTTTGAACTTCGCCTGGGGCCCAAGTTTTGGTTTTGGGGTCACGATTTTTACAATTTAGAATTTTTACTATATTTATAAACAAGCTTTTTTGTAAATATTGGCATTTCTGGTGCAGTGGTTCTTGAGAAGATTTTTTAAAGACACACACCCTACACTCCCTGTTTCGCAATTATCTCCCTTTTAAAAAGGTTTTTTTTAACAATTTAAAATCATCTTCCCATTAAGATGCTTTGTACTAAGTTTTGTTAAATTTGGCACAGTGGTTTTAGAGAAGTCGAAAATGTGAAAATTTTACAGACGGGCAGAAGGACGAACGGACGCCGGACAACAGGTGATCGGAAAAGCTCACTTAAACCTTCGGTTCAGGTGAGCTAAAAAAAGTTAATTATTGATGAATTAATTAACAAACCTAAGAATAAGTAATCATAATTGGTGATCGATTTTGTATCAACACGCATTTACCAGTGTACTGTATAGATTGAAACGTTGGGAAAAAGGTCTTGATGAGAGGTATTATAAGGATTTGATTCAGACATTGATTTCCTACTTGTCAAAACAAATGATACTACATATAAGTAAAAACTCGTTTGGAGCTATACATTAAATCAATTCGCATGTAAATTGATATAATATTATCATTATACAAATACATATATGTAGATAATTCTTTAAAATTTTTATCATTGAATGCAATCAATCAAGAATATTTCCTGCAGGGGGGGGGGGGTCCTAGAGGTGAGGTTCTCGATCTCCCTGACCCCCTCTCTTTAGATCCGCAATTATGAATAACTCTTGCTTAGATGATTTAAGCTCCTTGCATATTTAGAGATTTTACATGCGTGTTTTTTTGGACAAGGGCAAGGGCAAACCAAATATGTTCATATTAGTTTAGGTTAAACCACTGCACCTGTTGACCATAATATTTATTTTTTATAAAAAATAATTTATCACTGTATTAAGTTTGAGCATTCATGTTTCCTCAATGGCTTTTCTCCTACTTACTACTATGCACTGAATTTTGATCAATGTAATTAATCTAAATGGTGGTATACAGACAAAAATCAGGCACGTATTTACGTGTATGTGTAACATCGTTTTTGAAAGTGGGAGGGGGGGGGGGTTAGGGGGCTTACACGAATTTTATAAGCAAACAAACAAGATCAGCAAATTTAAACACAAAACTAACCCAACTTCGGCAATCAACAAATCCCTAGTGCTTTAGAGGGTGTCATTAAACAAAAATCATTTAAAGCTGCTTGGTCCGATTTTATACCAAATTTTGTGACTGTTTTTACACGATGGCTTTGCTAAGTATGTATATCAATTAAGACATTGCAGTGATTTTCCCGATCAATTAATTAAGCCAAGTTTCAATGGAAAAATGGTGTACAAATCTTTTTCCAAACATTCCCATGATGCAGTTTGGTTTGGGGTTTTTTTTTGTATGCCCACAAAGAAATTATTTTATTTACTTTGAATATTTCTAACTTTGAAGAGAAACCGATTCTGCTAGTGTAAATAGGCGAAAGTCTATAACTTTCTAAGATAATTGGTTTACAACTGGAAAATAATTTGATACTGCAATAGCGAAAAAATCGGACCATGCAGCTTTAAAGCTACGATGTGTATATATATAAAAGAAAAATATTAAGTTTAAAAAAATGGGGATGTCCTCCCCTACCTGTGCCCCTCCCAATCCTAACCAGATGCTGCGTGTCTGATCATAACTAAAGCAATGTAACAAACTTAAGTACATGACGTAACTTACAGTTGAAGGCCCGAGTTGCATTGCCATTGGTATTGTCTTCCCTTAACGGGGGATTTCAAATCGCATTTCTCAGCTTTGTTCCGTCAAATGTTGTCGGTTTCAGCACAGGTGGGAAAATAATAAGGGATTTCTTCTCCAGACATGTAATACAAAAAAAAGAATGCAATTTGAAAAAAAGATTTTTTTTTTATAAAACTGTAAAGCACATAGTTCATAGTCATGTTAGTTGCATGTAAAGCAATCTAATCAAGATTAGAACTTCCATCCGCTCCCCGGTTTTCAATATGTCGCGTGGACATATCGAAAATCGGGGAGCGGATGGAAGTTCTAATTTTAATTAGATTGTCAGGGGGTACTCCCTCCCACCCACCCACCCACCCCCGCCCCCGAAAAAAGGAAACGTTACATTAACACAGTAAAATTACCGAAAACAAGCGTCCGATCTTTCCCATTTAACAAAATTACCCCCCCCCCCCCAAAGTTTCATAAGTTCATGAGATGTTGCTATATAGTAAGTTTTACAGGCCATACGTATCATTTATAAATCTGTTATAAATCTGTGATAACTATATCCAACAGATTGAGAAATTCTTTTTATTCATAAATAGAAGAATTAAAAGCGTTTGATTATTGAACAGACTGATAAACGCCAAAATAAATTGTCAAATGCCATAAAAAGCTGTAAAAAGCAAACATATAAAGCATAATTAGTATAATTTGAATTTCTATGTACGTACCTTTTGAGTTTTACCAGGATTTCAAACGAAGGCAAATTTCCAAGCGGGAACCTGTTCTTGTAGACCGTGTATGGTTAATTAACGTCTGCTGCCCTCGAAGACTGCTCAGAACAATGCGTGGTCCTTGGCTCTTGGTCACGTGTACAGTGATGTCGACCGTGCAGTGAGCGATCATCATGGGCACATTTGTTGCGTGGACAATCAACCACTGACCATGGAGCCAATGGATTTTAGACAGAGCAGACGTCAATCTAGCAGAGCTGTAATTTACACGATCCAGTTCTAACCAGTTTATCGATCGATCGAAAGCTTCAGCAACCTAACAAAATCACGGACTGCACGAAATAATCATGACGATGGCTTGACTCAAATTTTCATATAAGAATACTTGGCTGGTTTTTTTTTTTCATATAACGTACACTAACCACAATATAGAAACATTTACTATAATTCTTTATAATTAATTTTTTAAAAGATAGAACTTAAAGAATAAAGTGCCATCTTTCATGATTTATGCAGGCTATGAATGTAGCGAATCATTGCAAAAAATGTTTTAAAAAGTATCTCATCTTTTTTAAACCTTTTTTATAGAAACAACAAATAGACTTTTTCATAATGAGGGTCTACCATCATCCAAACATCGAGTGTTTGCCATGCATTTGCGGAGTTTTTGTACTGTCGCTGTGTTTGATTTCCAGATATGGCGTGAATGCGGTATTAGGAATGAAAATGTAACAGGCGGTTAACTATTTTTTTTTAATGCCCTTGTGATAGAAAAGTTGAAGCAGAAATTCTAAAGTTATGTTGGGAGATTTATTTTGTTCGCCCTATACTTTTCTCCAAAATTTCAAGCATTAAAATGATATCTTGAAAATTTGCATTTCAAAATGTAGAAATATAAAGATATTTCCTGGGAACACATCGTTTAGCACCATTACTAGCCGTACGAGGAGAAACCGGATGGGCCCCTGCTAGCTCCAGACACAAATCTAATATGGTCCGCCTTTGGAACAAATTTCAGACAATGGACAACAACAGGACGGCAAAACAAGTTTTCATCTGGGATCAATGCCTTAACAACGAAAGGGGATGGAACTGCCAACTAAAAGCTGTGCTAAATTCCGTGAACATGTCAAATATCTATACTAACGCAATATGCTGTGACGTCCAACTTTTTATCCAAAACCAACACTCGACATCAGAAAACATTTGGTTCGCAAATCTTCAAAACTCTCCCAAACTCAGAACTTACCGTCTCCTAAAGCAAAACTTCTCAACAGAAAATTATCTTCTCATGAACATTCCAAAAAATCAAAGATCTGCCCTAGCTCAGCTCCGATGTGGAATTCTCCCTTTACGTGTTGAAACTGGACGCTTTCGAAATGAACCTTTAACTGACAGACTCTGTGTTTTTTGTAATTTAAATGAAAATGAAATTCACTTCATCCTAAAATGTACATTATATAATGATTTACGAAATTTACTTATTAGAAATACCACTGGCTCAACAAATTATGAAGAATTTGAATTATTCAGAACTTTAGTATGTACTTATCCCCGGCAATGCTCTCAATTTATTATTAATGCTCTAAAACTAAGACAATCAAAATTTTCACGTTGACTTTTAAATATGTAATTTATATAACCAGTGACATATAGGTCCGATGGGCCGGGTGCTATTATCTTGTATTATTGTTTCACTGTATTATTGTAACATGCAAAATGCACATGTCACTATAATAAATGATTTACTTACTTACTTACTTACTATTTGCATAAACGGTATAGCACAATTTAATTTTTTATGTTGTAGATTGGACAGAGGCAATAGAGCTGCATCAAATAGAATGTTTTTAAGAGAAAAATATGCCATCAAAATGGGAAAAAAATGAGGAAGCGTACTTTTGAATAAAAGTTAATTTAATAAAAAACAACCAAACAATGAAATAAGCATGCACATTTTATTTGCTCATAGCAATTGTAAAAATCAATTCCAGACATGTCAGAGGCAAGTTTTGTTCTAAGTGTAAACTATGAAAAGGTATTCAGAAGAATCAAAGACAATATTAACATGAATAACTGATTTAAAAAAGAAAAAGAAATTTTTATTTCTCTTAAAAATAATGAAATTAATATTAATTCCTCGCCACCCCCCCCCCCCAAATAAAAAAGACGAATAAAAAAACCCACAATTACTCAGTATTAAAGCAAAATATTTCAAAAAATCCTCGCCCGATACTAGTATATCTCAATCATTTTGACACATGGTTATTTTAAAATGAGTACAAAATATAAATTTATCAGAATAAAGTCTGGCAAAATTATCACATATGAAAATTCTTGAAAGTCTGTGAAGTATAAGAAATCGTTGATTGAGATTCACTTCTATCACAGCTATGTGTCTGACTGTCTTCTGTTTTTAAAAGAGTAAAAAAATCAAAATAATGTAAAATACCGGTAATAATTTTTTGTTATATCGATTTAAAAGAGAGAGAGAGAGAGAGAGAGAGAGAGAGAGAGAGAGAGAGTACCTTGCTGTCATGACTCTGACTCAGACCCTTGATCTTTTTTCTTTTTCTACCTCTACCATCTCTTTGTGTCGTGTCTACCTTTCTTTTGGCAACAAAGTGTGGATGAACAATTTTTTCTGCTTCTCTCAGAGCCAAAAGTTTGGATATTGTCGGGTTGGTCTGGGCCTCCATAGGCTTTACATGTACTAGAACAGGCTGAGAAACCAGACTCCATGGCTCCTACATGTTGTAATACTTATAATTAAATTCAATCTTACTTCGGTGAAAACAAATGCCATCATTCTATACTGTAATTCCTTCGAATTGAAATTAATTAAAAAATAAAGATATAAAAAGGAAATAAATGTTTTGCTTAGTTGGCGAGTTCTGGAAATCGTCGCCAGCTGTCACGTGGTGTTTGGAGGATGACTGGTGGTTACTGTCAAAGACCTTGCCGACATTTGGAGAAGTGTTAGAGCCTTGTGGGACTTCGCTGGTGGATCTGTGGTTTTTCCGACGTTTGTCGATACTTTTCTTGTTTCGGGTGCAGATTTGGTCCGGTGCAATGGTTGCATATTGTCCGATTTGTCCATTTTGACCATTGTTGATCCCAGAATAAAGTCGACTACTCAAGTCAGCTTTCTGGACACTTTGCTGAGATTGTCCATAGAACACAGTTGTTTTGGGCTTCTTTGCGTGGAACTATATCATTCTGCGTCGCAATTTTCTGCCCCTGGATTTGAGGAGCAACGTTGCTCTGTGTACCAGTCCTACCCATGGTAGTTATTAACTGGATGTCAGAAGCTTTGAAGTTCTGAAATAAAAATTTAATTATTTTAATTCCTTTTATCTTCAAATGTAAGGATGAACAAACTACTGTGTAAATTACATGCAATGGTGTGTTATGGGAATTTCGACATAATGTAGATGGTTATATATACCCAACTAAGCGCCACTCTGTCCGCTGTATGAGTGGTCCAAGTACTCTGTGATACATCAATACTTGGAAGAAACAGCTTTCTTGGATGCTCAACCTATAAAGTGTGTTAGAGATCGTCTCGAATATAGTATACAAGAATAATTAGGTAAACTTTGATCAAAATTCAAAGGAATTTCAGCCCCCCAAAAACAGTCAAGAATAAAAGGATTGAACAGTTATGATACGTTCAGTACCGAAGAACAAAGTTTGTATGAAAGTCAAAGATATATGGAGAAAAGGAGATAGATAGGTTTGATTTTATTCTTACTTACTTCCTACACCAATATATTTTTTACATAAATATAAATCTGAGACCTCTGTACGAGTCCCGGAAGTGAGGGTCTGGGTCAGGAAGTCCATCCCTGGCCTCTCAAAAATACTGGAGGCAGCTTCCGGGACCAAACACTGCTCATCCATTCTCTTCTGGAATAAAAAAGGCATTCCGTTAAAATAGTATAAGTTTTGGAATACTTTGTCTTTTTGTTTATGGGCAATATAAGAAAGAATGTGCATACGCATTATATTAGATTAAAATTGTACATTTGTATTTAATTTAATGCATTCGATGTAACGTTTTGTTACACTAGTACTAGTATACAGGGAAATATTCGCCCTCGTTTTATTTTCGCCCCATTCACCCTCGTTCTCAGCGGGCGAATTTAAGACTACATAGACGAATTTCATTGTCATTATAAATAATATCTCTGTTAACAAAACACCTCAGCATCTTGGCGAATTCAAGACGGGGCGAAATCGTTTGAACAGCGAAAAGAACTATGGGCGAAAATAACCCTGTATACAGTAGCTCTTCGTATATGTTTGTTTTTGCGATAGCATCTTTGTTTGCTTTTTTATTTTTGCATATTCACATGTATTCCGTATTCATTGAATTTTTATCATCGTGTTTCATATTATCTGTACATATGTATCTTTGCTTATAAATCATACATTCAGCAATTACAAATGTATACAATGTATTATAATTTTTCAAGTGACATTCACATATATATCTGATAGTCTTTTAAAATATTTGTGTAGTAATAATTAATGGTTGCCATGCAGCCATTTTGAATGAGAAACGCAAAGTGATAGGCCTATAGGTAAAGTGTGAAATTTCAAGGCGACAACTTCAGTCTTTTTGTTAAAACTTCGAAATGTTAGATCGATTTACGAAACAGGTTTTTTTTTTTTTATAGATGACGTGTTATTAACGTTAAATGTTCATTTAAATATAGAGTTCAGGGCTGCATAACACAAACAATAACAAATTTTCAAACCAAGTGTCCATGCATTATTTTTAA
This sequence comes from Magallana gigas, assembly GCF_963853765.1. NCBI lineage: Eukaryota > Metazoa > Mollusca > Bivalvia > Ostreida > Ostreidae > Magallana > Magallana gigas. The sequence goes on along the minus strand of NC_088858.1, from coordinate 33,625,623 downwards.
TAAATTTTGTATGAATGATATAAGTTTCTTTCATAAGATAAACCTACATGATGATCGGCTCATCTTGTTTTTTATATAGTCTGCCAAATCGAATGCTTCTCATTTTACTATATTATCTCAAAACTTGATGTCATGACAACAAAATATACGATATTTTGCCGTAAAAAATGAATAAACGTGAACATTACCCTCTTAGACGAATAACTATTCATTTCTATCGCTTTCTGAAGACTTTTGATACAGTAATTCTTAGAAAAATTTCGCTCTGCGAAAATACGTCCTGCCTCAACATTTGATGCTGAAACACTGGTGATGTAACGAAAACACAACGCAAGCCTTAGTTATCATGACGTCATCAGATTAACGATATCCAATGAACGATCTACTTTGATTAATTTTACTATACTCTGTCCCTATAGATATCCTGGATTTACATTTTGCTTAATTAACGTTACATGATATTTATAAACACCTCAAGGTTTAAACGATGTTCATTCAAAAATATGAAAAATGTACAAGATTTCTCAGTCGAAACGCCCCTGTTAGATTATCAGGTTTCAATACAATGCTAAATCAAAGTATTGAAAGTACTGATAGACGGAGGCATCATTTCGGAGGAAATTAAACTAATGACAATATAATTATGATTTTTATTTATCTGAGAAAAAACAGCGCGCTTACCGCTTATCATGTTAGAATATTCGCGAAGCGGTAATTTAAGGTCGCGAGGATATTTTCCATGTTGACATCTTAGGTAAAAAATATTAAAATAATTAGTGTTGTTCTCTTATTTTAACCTTATAAGCTTGTTATATTACTACATACTGGTACTGTACCAGTTATCGGCTAAGACCAGTTATTGGCTAAACTGAGGGTTCGGGTCTATAGCACGCGAATATCCGAGATTTTTTAATTCAGTCATCTGTTTCTCATAAAGAAAAGTAAGTTTGCTTGAAAACTTTCTTCAATATGTTTTAATTAAACATGAGCTTTAACGATCATTGTTTACCGCTGATTTACATCTTTGCACTTTCAGCTGTGGGGGAAGTGACGTAATAAGTTAAAAATAGAATATGACCTCTTTGTGATACGTTATTATATCCCTTCTTTGATTTGACATATAATCTCAATACATATAACATTTATAAACAAAAGGAACTCACTAAATTCCGAGAGATTCATGGCGCAGTTGAACGCCTGATTGTATAATTATGCATTGATTAGCGTACGATTGTGTGTATTACCGTATGATGATAAAAGAATAATTTTATGAGTTTAATTTATGTATAATAACACCTAAGACCTATAGGCTGACCCCGCAAGGGACATAATTCAATCAACACTTTGCAGAATATAAAATCAACATGTACAAGGATTTTACTATGTTATTATCACGAAGCCGATAACTGGTACAGTAAATCATAAAACTTAGGCAAATTCGGGGCTTGCTAAAAAGCACAGAAACAATATGTTTTGGGTTCTAAATGATGATATAATCTATCCGATGGATAAATAAGGAGTTCACAGTTTTAAGTATGAAAAGTTTTATTCCAATATATCAAGAAATAAGGAAACACGAAAAGAAAACGTAAAATTATAGCCGATAACTGGTACAGTGCCAGTAAAGGTTTTTATTCTTTACAAGAAAGGAAGTAGGAAATTAGTTTGCATCACAAAACAACATGGGAAACTGTACATGTTATTAAAGGCATACAACTCAAACATGAAAAATACTATGCAAACTATTTACATGTATGTACACGTTCCTTTCCTTGTGTATATTTAGTTTAAGTCGATATAATTATTTTCCGTGTATAGTGATTTGCAAACCCAAGGTAGAAAACGGCATGTTTCCACACCTGTTCACGACAAAAGATAACCTCTAAATTGCAAACAACTTCGTTTAACCGTACAACCCCCCCCCCCCCTTCCTCTTTCTATCTTACAGAAAGGGTTTCTTGATTGGGTGTTGATTTTAATCAACTCTCCTATGCAGTTACTCTCGCAAAACGAAACTGAAACAGTGTTTGGACCTAAGCACAAATCATCACCGCTGACAAGACTTAGTTCTTTAAAATAATCGATAAATTCGATGTAATATACGCTAAAGCATTTTTTAAAAGGAAACTTATTTATAAATACCTTGAAAACAGTCAGATTTGAAATAGTACGAACAATTTAGAAGTTTTTAGCAGTCGTATGTATTCCTACGCCAGGGTTCAATATAGTCTCGTTCAACCATCGGCTGTCTCCGTACATCTCCGACAAGCAGAGAGTCAGTATATAGTTAGAGGTCGCATCATCAAGCTATCACGTGACCTGGTATCTCTTACTTGTCGGAGATTTACGGAGACAGTCGGGCATCTGGTTGAACGAGACTAGACTTCATTATTGGTTGGATCCATACAAGTTTTGAAATATTCCGAGTACCGATACATAGTTTGATGAAATCAATTCTATTTTTAAATATTGCAAAACGTGATTCATAAGAGGGAGAGAGAGGGCGTTTGTTTTAGGCGTAATTTTATGTACATTCATTTGAAATAATGAAATATACTAATATTATGTATTCATAAAATTAGTATCCACAAAAGAATATAGTACATTGTGATTAAATCCAGCATGCAGTTTCAGTCCGAGGCCACGTGTTACCCCTGTTAATCAAATCAACGCGCGAGGTGCACCACTGTTCCTTCCAAGATAAGGGGGAAACGTTTCGTTCTAATAGTTTTTATTTCAAGTAAGGAGAAAAGAAGTATGCCTAACAATAAACAATAAAGTATTCTACACTAGTACTGTTTGTGATGTTATGATTTCAAGGAAAGAGAAAGGAAGCATGCCTAACAATGTAGTATTCTAATCTGTTTGTGATGTTTTGATTTCAAGTAAAGAAACAGGAAGCATGCCTAACAATGAAGTGCATGTATTCTTTACTGTTTGTGATGTTTGATTCAAAGATTGATATACTGTGTTTGTGAAGTTTGATGTTTGATTCGTATACTTCTTTTTTTTCTCAACAGAAATCTCTCTCTCTCTCTCTCTCTCTCTCTCTCTCTCTCTCTCTCTCTCTCTCTCTCTCTCTCTCTCTCTCTCTCTCTCTCTCTCTCTCTCTAACCATGTCTATTCATTATTTCGTCCACCGCTAGATGGTGCTTAAGGAATCCTCATTAATTGACGTCACGGGCAAGACAATCACTATAATACGGAGGCTGTTATACAGCCTCCGTCTAATAAAAATGGGATGTCTACGGGGATTTTGTATTGCAGTAAGCCCGGATGATAACGTTGTAAAATTGCGCGATGTATTCCGAGTGTATTCCGAATGGGGAAAAGATGCAAACATTCCCCATTATATATCTCCGTAAGGGATCTGTTTCCGTTCCTGTGAATTTGATGATGATAATGTGTCAATGAAATTACCTTGGAAATTATCCGTTTCAACTATTTCAATTGCACTTCTTTCACAGGTATGTGTATTTTTATTAAAAATCGTCCAAATGTGCAGCATAAATATCTTGGGACAGACTATACTTATAATCATAAGGACCAATGCTAGTCCGAAATATCCTACGTTTTCCTTGCTTTTTAAATGATTTTGATTTTCCTGACAAGTAAAATATCAAAATTGTTCTTAAAAGCCAGGAAAACTTTAGATACCGGTTTGTCGGACCAGACTAATGCATATGTTTTGAATTACTTATAATTTCTAAACATTTGGGTCCGGCTTTATTTCTAAACATGTGGGTCCGGCTTTAATTCTATTCAACTATCTAGAGATACCTTAGAGCATTATGGTACTTTAACATACATGTACTTTTTTTCAGGGGAGGGGAGGCAATATCTCGCACTTGCTAGTCTTTTTCCCAATAATATTTTTTGTCATGACGCAAAAAATATGCAATTTATATAGATTTTAAAAGGAGTAGAAGAAAATCATGTGCATGTTGTAATGTGGTTTTTTTCCTCTTGTTATCTTAACTATCGGGAATCTGCCTTAAAATACATTACATGTACCACGATTTCTTTGTGGACAAATGCTAGCATTAATATAATATGTTTGATTTATATTTATTTTTAATTACTCGATTGCGAACGTTTTCAGGTGGTATGGGACACCTGTCGATATTAATGTGAATAAAAGTACATGATAATCAAAATACTATCACCGGTTTAGAATATACACATTTTAACATATTTGACCAAAATATGCGTTTTAAAAATTGAAAGATAAAAGTTATAAAATTCTAGCGGGGTTTGAAATCATGACTTACAGATTCGTAGTAAAGTACGTCACTATATGGAAGTGATCCATACCACCTTCATTTTGTTATGTTATTGGCTTTTTAAATTTTTAATATAATTCCCTTTTGTTCGGTTGTTTATTTTCTGCTAGTTGCCCGTATTTAAAGGCAAGACTATTTTTTAGGTAATGCAAATCATCTTTATGATCCCTTCACCAACCCATCCCACCTAACCCGCCTCCCCCAACCGCCCAAACACCAGAACGATGACACGGGGCTCATGAGTTGAAATATTACCCTACTAGTCTGTATGCTTATTGTGTTCTTGACAAGTCAAGCCCTCTTCCCCCTCCCCCGATATGTCCTAATTTGTTCCCTTTCCTTCTAGATAGATGCTACATACCTAATTTGGTCACGATAACCCCAGAAATTCATTAATTAGTAGAAAAACTGAAAATGTTTTAATGCTTACGGACAACACACGCCGGCGGACAGTTCTAAACAAAAACTGGTGAGGTTTTTTTTTTGCTTCCTACTCACGCCTTTTAAACAAATTCGTAACAAAGTGTCTCATAGAAATCAGTGCAGTATTTTTTATTTAATTTTTTTGCAATCATGTTGTTATAATTAAAAGTTACATAACTGTACAATGAATTGTCTTACTCAAATATACCATGCGCGGATCCAAAAAATTTCTCTGGATTGGGGGGAGGGGGGTACGTGGTCCGAGTGATAATTTTTTTTTTTTTGAGGGGGGGGGGGGGGTCCGAGGCCTATTTACAGGAATTTTACTATGTAAATTTGATAAATCTTAAAATTTTCAAGGGTAAGACCCTCCCCACCATGAATTTGGTTACATAATAAATAATTCTTAACTCTATATCTCTCTTATAACTTGACTACAAATATTCAAATTTTGGTCATCCATTGATTCAAAATGAGCATGTAAACCATTTTATACATAAAAAATTGAAAATAAAATTTTGATCTAAAATCGTGTCTATATATAGGTCCCTTTAGAGCAAAACTGATGGAAGCAGAAACTTGGGACAGAGTTTAGTTTATTTAATAGTTTATATCTTTCAGATAGATATGTATAGTTAATATTCGGCCAGTCTTGACGGTATGTAAATGAGCATTGTTAACGGTATGTGTCGGAAATATTTAGAAAGAATAATCTTGTCGTGACCAGGCTACGCTCAGGTCACAGTAGTTAAACCCGGTCATTGGGACATCTGTCATTTCAATTCACTACCTTTCAACGATAGAACATTCTATCTACGGAACTTTTATGTGCGTGTTTTCCGGAATCCTTTACGGTGGTTAGGTTTCATTATTACACAAATTGTTAAACTAGTACCCGTGCCGTTATTAGCAACCAGTTTACTATTTGAGTCAAGTGAAATTCGATCATGCGAGTTTCCCTTATCTCGTCATATAAGACTGTTACACGTTGTTTATTTACTCGCCACTTCTCTGTCAGTGTTTCTGCAGCAATGCCGATCAAGGTATGTTTTTGTTTTAAGTCAGGGAAAGAAGTAGATGTAGCCAGTTATTTTTTCGACCTTGCTAAAGTCATCAACCATGCCATGTTGATTTCAAAAGAGTTGAGACATAACCAGGAAGACGTTAAGACTTTACTGATTTAACATGTTTAAATTCTAATAGGCATCACGTGGTGCGGTTACTTTAGGGGAATACCCTATCAGGTACCGGTCAGTTTATCAGTGTTTATACCTGGTCGACTCAACTTTTGAAACAGTTTGCATTTATTATAGAAAAAGTAGAGGAGTAATATGCATTTGCCATCCTTTTAATATTTGATAACTCAGAAAAAAATGGACTCAATGGGCATTTGTGAAATGAAATATTGCATTTTTGAATTTTTAAAAACTGTATGGAATGTCGATTTATGTTTAAAATATGGGGGGTGGGGTTCAAGGAGTGTCAATTTAAAGTGGAGACATAATTTCTTGGATTTCCTTTGTATGTATAACAAATATAAAAACTGACACAGTGTACAGCTTGGCTTGATATTTGATAAGGTGATGCCTTCACCTGTGAATGGGACAGTAATGTCAAATCTCAAGAGAAATATTTTTAGACATGGCATGCTTATAAAGAATAATCTTACTGTGACCAGGCTACGCTCAGGTCACATTTAAAACTGGGTCCGTAGGACATCTGTCATTTTAACGATAGAACATTCTATCTATAATACATGTATTAGCAAGTTTCCTTTGAATGATGAAAATCTTTTACAGGCTGGTGACAAGCTTCCCGCTGTGGATTTGTTTGAGAAGGATCCAGGAGGAAAAGTGAACTCTGGTGAACTGTTTGGGAAGGGAAAGCATATAATTTTTGCTGTCCCTGGGGCTTTCACTCCTGGTTGCTCAAAAGTAAGTCAAGTCAGAGTGTGCATTTTCTTATCCCCAGCTTTGATTGAATTAAAAGTGAAAAGTCCATTAAAGTTCTTGGTAAATCCTTTTCTTTTCTTTTTTTAAACTCTTATTTCATTTGAGTATTCCAAATATTGAATTAAAAAAATTGTGTAAGTGCAAATGCATTATCTCAGTTTTCAAATTAAAAAAAATTACCAACAGAAATTAACTTCTGGTTGCTAGAATATTTATACATGTACAGACTACCATAAAAATTTGAATATGCATGTACATTATATACCGGTATATGAAAATAATGATCAATTTAAAATTGATTAATACATTAAAGCTATACATGCTATAATTTGCGTCAATTTTGAATAAAGGGGAAAATGTATGTGTTTGATTACTAATAAAAGTTACCTCTATGCTGTTAATTATAATGCTCAATTTGATCACGTAACAAATATATCAAATATTAAACAATGAAAAATATTTATTTTCCTGCCAGGAAAGTAATGCCTCCTCGTGAATATCAATTTATCACGTGATATCGACAGCTAAATTTAGTCTATCATACCACAACTGGTGAAGGGTGAACATCTTCATAATTGTGATAGTTTCACAAAGGAAAGGATATTTTCAGTAAAGCATGAATTTGTCCGATATACGAGTACAAACAAAAGAAATAAATACAAGCCTGTGAGTAGATATTAATACTTCCTTTAAAAGAATGACGTAGACCTGTGTTTTCCCTTATGTGCTATTTATAGATCCTATAAATGTTAATGCAGAAGTAAGGGTATCGTGAATGACGAACGTATTTTACTCATTATACATGTATGTATTTCAAATTAACAACTGTTAAGCATATTAAAAATCAAGTTGGATATTTGATTAGGCAAACAATAACGACCACCTAGTTCTCCGCGGACATGCGCAATGAGGTCGGTTTCGCTCTTCCTTCATCAATATTCATGAAAAGGTATATTTTTCTGGCAGGAAAATAAACAATTAAAAATCTATATCTTTATAACGAGATGGAATTCACCATTGTAATTAACAGATTAAGGATAACTTTTATAAGTAGACAAACACATGCGTTTTCACTGTCATTCAAAATTGACGTAAATTATAGCGTGTATAGCTTTAATGTATTAGTTGAAGTATTTGTCAGAGTGATTGAATTCATTGCAGGTAACTCTTTGTAGAATAAAATAATTCAAAAATATTTTGTATTGTAGACACATCTTCCAGGCTATGTTCAACAATGTGATGCCTTGAAATCTAAGGGAGTTAGCAGCATTGCCTGTATCTCTGTCAACGATCCCTTTGTCATGGATGCTTGGGGTGAGAACCAGGGAGCCAATGGAAAGGTGTGTTTTAAATGCAATCAGATGATGGGTTTTTTATTCCATATATGATATTTCAGACTTAAATTACTGTTAGATGAAAAAGTTAAAATACATTTAATAATTTTTAATTTTTCAATGAATATTTTATTCATAGATTAGAATGTTGGCAGATACATGTGGAGATTTCACAAAGGTATGGATTTATCTATAGGAAATTTCAATTACTGAAAGTGATTTGGCAATAAGTCAATTAACTTTTTTGTTTTTTTCCATGTAAATGTATAAACATTATTCGTATGAAAAATGTTAGGTGTGTGACTGTGTGTTTCAACATGTCAATCTCAGAAAAATTGCTGATCAGTGAATATCTTGCAAATGTTGTTTCAGGCAGTCGATATGGAGCTTGATGCAACTGCTATTCTTGGAAACAAGCGTTCAAAGAGGTAATTGCATTAGATTTTATTCTTGTTTTATAAAATTTGGCGAATAGGTTAAATATAGAAGGTTGATGTTAAGGGGTGGGTGTAAGAGAATGATGTTCAAAACTACATTGTAGTTATATAATTTGAACATAACATTTCATATAGATAAGGTCAAGAAAACACCAGAAAAAGTAATTTTATACATGTAATAAGTTTCATAAACCTCATTGGTTTATAAATGCTAATGATCAAACTGTGTGACACTTAATGGGAGGATCAAGCTGACTACATTATGATTTACAAAAACAAATGAAGAAAAAATTTGGTTAATACAAGATAGTGAAAGATTTGTTATGGGATTTGCAGATATTAATTAATTCTTCTGTCTTTAGATATTCCATGGTAGTCCAGGATGGAGTGGTCGAGTCTGTGAATGTTGAACCAGATGGAACTGGTTTGACATGCAGCTTGGCCGAGAAAATCCAAGTTTAAAGATGTATGTGCCTGATGTATTTCGAAACAGAAGAAGGCTGGTCCGATATTAAGATTTTTACTCTCCATCTATTATATGTACCCAAGTAGATTAATAGCGAAGTGAAAACTGAAGATGGATTTGGTTGTGTTTATGTTTGATGTTAAACAGTGTGATAACTAAGTAGTGTTGTATTATTTTAATAGCTGTGTACGGTTAAACACATCCCCATTCCTGGAAATCAAAAACAATACTCTGTTGCAGCAATAAGAATTTGATAAGATATGCAGAATGCTTTTCACAGTATTATAGATATACGGTAATATGGAATCATTATGCAAGTTTAAATGTAAATATGATTTCTCTCATGTTTTTTTTATTGATAATTGAATATAGCACTGATAATTTGCTAAGAATTTTATTTTACATTGAAAGAGATATCTCATGATATTGTAATTAAGGTTATGTTGAATTATTTTTCTGGTCATTTTATGGAAACACTAGTCAAGTGACAATCTTTGTGAACTTTGTTGCATTTTTTCCTAACAATAAACATTTACACTTAAAACAAAGAAAGATAATTTTACGGAAAGCATTAGTCATTTTCATTGTTTGTTTCATATTTACAGCATCTTTATATTTTTCGTCCATGTAGGATGCTTTGTCCTTTGGCTTGTCCTCAAGTGCTTTTATTCACAATATATCTAAGTGCTATTATATAATTGTACAGCACATATGTTTTCAGCATTATCAAGTTGATGCATTTAAAGTGTTTTTAAATAAGATCCTTCAGGCTTGTGAGTTGCATTAAATTTGTATTGTTGTTTTCACAACAGGTTGTCTGTAGTGGCAATTAAACACAGCATTACATGTCTATATCGGTAATCACTTACTTCCTTTTAGATCTTTACACCAAATAATATGTTACATGTATCTCCTACTTGTCCAGAAAAAAAACCCATACTGGTTAGCTTACACATCTTTTTTCCTGTAAACTCATCAACATGCATGAGTTATATCATAAGTACATAATTATGCACTTGTATCTCCAGAAATATAGAGTTAAAAAACGTTTCTCACTGTGTGACAAAATAGCAGAAATAAATGAGAAAAAAAAATCACAATTGTTTTGTTCATTTGGTATGTTTGGGGGTTTTTTTTCGTTTTGGTGGGGAGTTGGTGTTCGAACAGTTAAGTACGTTCGATCAGTAATTTTTTAAACATATCTATATGAATGTGTATGTGGTTGTTCCAGTCCTCTGTGGTGAACTTTCAAGATATACCTTTTCTGATGGTTTTGAAGAATGTTTGAACCTTATGTTGATAGGTCATTTATCGTATTTACTGATAAGGCATACATTTGATATTCAGTCATGATCAGACAAGCTAATGTTTTAATTATTTACATTTTTCTGTGTATATCCAGAAAATGCCATAAAACGAGTTTTTACAGCAAAAAAAAAATGAATTTCTACAAAAACCAGGATTGTGGGTTTTGATTTTATAAAGTTTATGAAAGGCCGATTATTTTTGGACATCCACCACTAGTGACTGGTCCTGGGTGTCAGACAATGCAAGTTTGGTAATTTAAAAATTATGAAAACGATCAGTTATATATAACAAATGAATTGACCTATAGGACTGGTATTGGTTTCTGACTTTACAAAAAGCATATCTATTTCCGTTCCACTTGATTTTAGGCTATATGTACAGTAAACTCTTAGGTTTTAGTTCTCATAATGTATAGTGAATGAAAAAAAAAGTATAACAGTCGTTGTCCGAATAGTATGAGTTATATGAACCAGATATATATAGGACAACTTTTCAATCCAACAATGTATTGTTTTTTAAAGATATGTGGCGAGATTGTATTTTAACATGTACATAAGGTTTAAAATATTTTCATTATCATTTACAGAAACTCGTAACTACCCTGTATTCTAACAAGTTCATTTACATACATAACTCCTGTTTCAACTGATATGTGCCAAAAGTTAAGTCTCTTAAGTATTGTTCCGATAGGACGGGGAAGTCTATTTGATATCTGATGCTTCTGCATCAAGCATAATCCGATTTTCTTTCTTAATGTACCGGTAATTTTAATATTTGACACTTTTTCCATAACATGATTTGGTTTAGATTTCATTAATAGCATTTGCTGGGCAAACTGTTCGTTTTGTGGTTTATCAGAACAAGAGGTGGTCTTTAAGTATTTGTCAAGGCTGCAATATAATCTCAGATGAATGGTAGTTGTGTATTAGTAACAACACTTGAGAGAAATTTATTTCCAACGTTTTATACATACTGTTAGCAGACTTTACCACCTAACTAATCGACGATTCCTTCCGCATTAGATCTCGACATATTACCAAGTATTCAAAACGCAGGCATCGCTATGTTTGCTATCTGCAAAAAAAAATGACCACCACTATGTAACCATCAGTACTACTTTTATGCATGGAGAAACATCTCCGCTGTTGAGCATAGGGGCAACTTTTTTCTCTCTATATATATATGTAGATGCCGTCCATTACAAGAACGGCTGTATCTAGCTTCTGTTAGTCAGAAGTAGTGTGATTTCGATGATTTGGGAACGTGGTGTATTGGGAAACCCTAGATATAAAGATACAACATCTTGAAGAAAAGCTTTCTTAGCTGAGGCAAAAACTTGAGAAACGTGTATTTCAAATTAACCAAGCAATCAAAGTTGCAAGCTTAAAGACTACATTGTCCGTAATTTTGTAAGTAAATGACCAGTGGCCTCTCGAGTAGATATAGAACTGTAGATGGGGGGAAGACGAAAACGACTAACCAAATCTTTAAACTGATCATGCGAAAAACTCACTATAGATTGTAATAATCTTCGTTGCATACGTTTATAGTCTTTCTAAAATCAAGTTTCTTAGAGAAACCTTAAAATATTTCCTCATATCATTAAGAAAACTGAGGAAACTTTTCCCAACTCGCAAGTGGTTGTCTCTCAAATGAAAAACACAACGCTTGACCCCATCTGAAACTATAGCACACCTTGCTGTATGAAAATGTTTGTACGTGCTGAACGTGTAATGCTACGCAAACCCTTTGACTCTTTGCGTCAAATAATGCACGTCGGCTTAGTTTTTCCAACAGAAATAACAGGAATAGTGGTGTTTGTACATGTAGAAGGATTTTAAGGACTTAAATTACGAGGCGTTCAAACACTATCATCATTCCATGTGCATTCAACTGAACTCTTTTCTGCATTCACAGCTGCAATTCCTTCATATAAGTGGACTTACCTGATGCCGGGGTGGCAAGGGGACGGTAACTCTAACTGACCCATCCCCCATTTTTACTGTTCATTATTTTTTTTTCTTTTATTTGCTTTCATCTTTGCACATTATCCTCAACGTACGTTTCTGCGTAAAAAAAATTGTGATTTGAAAAAAAAAAATTTCAGTAAAATCGTTGTTTGATAAATGTAACCTACATACAGAGTATGCATATAAAGCCGAAGAAAAAAGTGTGTTTAATAGTCTGCAGTAATATTTGAGGCGGCAATGACTTTTTTGACAAGGCATGAAAAGAAACGACGAAAATCCATTGATAGAGTCCATTGACATTGGAAATTTGTGTAGGGGTAGCTAGGGACAAAATATTTGTAAGCAGTGGGTTGGGTGGCGGCAGCCCCCCCCCCCCCCCCCCCCCCCGAAGCTGAGCAATATTTTTCATTTATGGTGGCAATAAATTTAATCTAGTACATTGTATTAGTTTCTGAGGAACTTAGACACGATTTGAGCTCAAACTTTTTTTCAAATTACATCTTTCCTGTGCCTAGAATGGTTTACACATGTATAAATATTGTTAAATATGCGTCTTCAGAATTTCGAATATGAACTCCAAGTTACAAGCAAGATACCGAATTTGAAATTCTTTGCTTTGTAAACAAAGCTTTCTCGCATTTAATTTTTAGTCAATCTGATTCAAAATACACAAGTAAACCATTTAATACATGTGAACAAAGTAAGAATTTTTGCCTAGCAAACTGCAAAAGATATATAGGGGCCTAGCGGAGCGCTAAAAATTCAATTCGGTAGCGACAAATGTAATTATTTGATAAACCAAAGTTTGCAAATGAGTTGTCAGAAATTCAATGTGTAAAAAAAAAATCAAATGGAATCCAAATCACTTCATAATCCGACGAAAAACTACACTGTATATCAGAAGATCTTTGAAGTAGAATGTATCTTTTCAACGACATATGTATTAAAAAAAAATGTATCCTTTTGGCATGGTAGTGTACATAATGTAGTCTTGGGTCGAATAAGCATTGGGTCGAAATATCTAAAGACCGAAACACTCGAGGCTTCCGGTTTGGACAGACGTGCGGGATTTTTCAACCCACAGAAAATAAACAAACCATGCAGATCATCACATAAACTTTCAATTGGTTAACACATTAGAAATGGCACCCACCCAATCCCGCCGATCTTACACTGCTGGTTTTAAACTAGAGGTAATAGCCTTTGCTGAACAAAATGGGGGTAACATGGCAGCGGAGAGAAAATTTGGCGTGACCGAGAAAGTTATCAGAGGCTGGAGAAAACAGAAAGATGCATTACAGCGGACGAAAAAATCACGGAAATCGTTTCGAGGGCGTGCAGCTAAAAAGACATTAATACCGGAGGGAAACTTGGAAAAATTTGTTGTGGTAAAGAGAAAAGCAGCCAGAAGAGGCGTTGACATTGTGTATGATTTTCAATCCACTGAGGCTCCAAAAAAGGAGATTGAGTGGAATGTTCAATCAGAAGTACTGGAGAGGGAACCTAACTGTGGTTTTCAACATGCTGAAACTCAAGAAATGGAGCCCATTAGGGTTTTACAATCTCTTAACTCATTGGAAAGGCGTCCGGACTATGATTTTCAATCCACTGAGGTAAAGGAGAGAGAGCCTATCAGGGATTTACAAACTGCTGTCTCACTGAAAAAGGAACCTAAATGGGACTACCAATCCACTGAGGTACAAGAAACAGAAAATAATTCACATGCAGTTTTTCAATCTGTGGAAAGACATAATACACTTAACAATCAAGTTGGAAATATAGGTACAAAAATGTCAACCAAAAAGTCCCGGAAATCTTACACTGCTGGATTTAAGTTAGCAGTAATAGCTTTTGCAGAGAAAAATGGAGGAAATATGGCAGCAGAGAGAAAGTTTGGCGTAGGAGAAAAAGTTATCAGAGGCTGGCGTAAACAGAAATTGGCCCTTCAGCAAACCAGAAAGTCAAAGAAAGCTTTTCGCGGACTTGCAGCACAATGGCCAGACCTAGAGGACAAGCTAGAGGAATATGTCAAGGAGCAGAGAGCTGCCAGTAGGGATTTGAGTACTCTCAAAATAAGACTGAAAGCAAAAGAGATGGCAAAAGAGATGCAGATCAACAATTTTGAGGGATGTAAATCTTGGTGTTTCCGCTTCCTGAGGCGAAAGAATATTGTTCTCCGACAATGCAAGAACCATTCAAAGGAGAAAGATGTCTTTTCACTACAGACAAATAGCTCAAGCGAATCATTTCAGGAAAGTGAAGCAAAAAGGCATGAACTGGATGGAAACCTTGAGAATTTTGTGGTGGTAAAAACAGAAGCAGCCAGTTGTTACATAGACACTGTGCAGGAATTTCAATCAGCTGAAGCACCAAAATTGGAGCCTGACTGGGAAGTTCGGTTAGCAGAGGAACCAGAAATGGAGCCAAATTGTGATATTCAATCCACTGAGGCACAGAAAATGGAACCTGTTTTGGATTTACAATTAAATGACTCATTGGAAAGGGATCCTATGAACTGTGATTTACAATCAGCGGAGGCACTGAAAAGGGAGCCAGATTCAGACCGGGATGTTCAATTAATGAAGGCATCAAAAATGGAGCCAAATTATGTTGTCGAATCAACTGAGAGACAGAAATTGGAACCTGTTTTGGATTTACCATCAAATGACTTATTGGAAAGGGATAACAACTGTGAATTTCAAAATGCTGAGACAGCAGGAAGGGTGCGTGTTTGGGATTTACAATCATTTGACTCGTCAGAAAGTGAGATTAACTGTGGTTTTCAATCCTTTGTCACTGAGGCACCACAATGTGAGTCTACTAGGGATACTCTAACTGCTGTTGAGCTAAAAATAGAGCCAAACAGGGATTTTTGTTTCACCAAAAAACAGAAAAGAACTCCTAACAGTCAAGTTGGAAATAAAGACCAAATAACTTCAACTACGAAGACACGCAAGTCTTACACTGCTGGATTTAAGTTAGAAGTAATAGCTTTTGCGGAAAAAAATGGAGGAAATAGGGCAGCTGAAAGAAAGTTTGGTGTGGGTGAGAAAGCCATCAGAGACTGGCGTAAACAGAAATTGGCCCTTCAGCAAACCAGAAAGTCAAAGAAAGCTTTTCGCGGACTTGCAGCACAGTGGCCAGACCTAGAGGACAAGCTAGAAGAATATGTCAAGGAGCAGAGAGCTGCCAGTAGGGATTTGAGTGCTATCAAAATAAGACTAAAAGCAAAAGAGATGGCAAAAGAGATGCAGATCCACAATTTTGAGGGAAATGCATCTTGGTGTTTCCGCTTCCTGAGGCGAAAGAATATTGTTCTCCGACAATGCAAGAACCATGCAAAGGAGAAAGATGTCTTTTCACAGCAGACAAATAGCTTATGTGAATCATTTCAAGGAAGTGAAGCAAAAAGCCAAGAACTGGATGGAAACCTTGAGAATTTTGTGGTGGTAAAAACAGAAATAACCAGTAGTTACATAGACACTGTGCAGGAATTTCAATCAGCTGAAGCACCAAAAATGGAGCCTGACTGGGAAGTTCGGTTAGCAGAGGAACCAGAAATGGAGCCAAATTGTGATATTCAATCCACTGAAGCACAGAAAATAGGACCTGTTTTGGATTTACAATTTAATGACTCATTGGAAAGGGATCCTATGAACTGTGATTTACAATCAGCGGAGGCACTGAATAGGGAGCCAGATTCAGACCGGGATGTTCAATTAATGAAGGCATCAAAAATGGAAATATTTCAATTAGTTGAAGCACCAAAAATGGAGCCTGACTGGGAAGTTCGGTTAGCAGAGGAACCAGAAATGGGGCCAAATTGTGATATTCAATCCACTGAAGCACAGAAAATAGGACCTGTTTTGGATTTACAATTTAATGACTCATTGGAAAGGGATCCTATGAACTGTGATTTACAATCAGCGGAGGCACTGAATAGGGAGCCAGATTCAGACCGGGATGTTCAATTAATGAAGGCATCAAAAATGGAAATATTTCAATTAGTTGAAGCACCAAAAATGGAGCCTGACTGGGAAGTTCGGTTAGCAGAGGAACCAGAAATGGAGCCAAATTGTGATATTCAATCCACTGAAGCACAGAAAATAGGACCTGTTTTGGATTTACAATTAAATGACTCATTGGAAAGGGATCCTATGAACTGTGATTTACAATCAGCGGAGGCACTGAAAAGGGAGCCAGATTCAGTCCGGGATGTTCAATTAATGAAGGCATCAAAAATGGAGCCAAATTATGATGTCGAATCAACTGAGAGACAGAAATTGGAACCTGTTTTGGATTTACAATCAAATGACTTATTGGAAAGGGATAACAACTGTGAATTTCAAAATGCTGAGGCACCAGGAAGGGTGCGTGTTTGGGATTTACAATCATTTGACTCGTCAGAAAGTGAGATTAACTGTGGTTTTCAATCCTTTGTCACTGAGGCACCACAATGTGAGTCTACCAGGGATACTCTAACTGCTGTTGAGCTAAAAATAGAGCCAAACAGGGATTTTTGTTTCACCAAAAAACAGAAAAGAACTCCTAACAGTCAAGTTGGAAATAAAGACCAAATAACTTCAACTACGAAGACACGCAAGTCTTACACTGCTGGATTTAAGTTAGAAGTAATAGCTTTTGCGGAAAAAAATGGAGGAAATAGGGCAGCTGAAAGAAAGTTTGGTGTGGGTGAGAAAGCCATCAGAGACTGGCGAAAACAGAAAACGGCCCTTCAGCGAACCAGAAAGTCAAAGAAAGCTTTTCGCGGACTTGCAGCACAGTGGCCAGACCTAGAGGACAAGCTAGAAGAATATGTCAAGGAGCAGAGAGCTGCCAGTAGGGATTTGAGTGCTATCAAAATAAGACTAAAAGCAAAAGAGATGGCAAAAGAGATGCAGATCCACAATTTTGAGGGAAATGCATCTTGGTGTTTCCGCTTCCTGAGGCGAAAGAATATTGTTCTCCGACAATGCAAGAACCATGCAAAGGAGAAAGATGTCTTTTCACAGCAGACAAATAGCTTATGTGAATCATTTCAAGGAAGTGAAGCAAAAAGCCAAGAACTGGATGGAAACCTTGAGAATTTTGTGGTGGTAAAAACAGAAGCAGCCAGTAGTTACATAGACACTGTGCAGGAATTTCAATCAGCTGAAGCACCAAAATTGGAGCCTGACTGGGAAGTTCGGTTAGCAGAGGAACCAGAAATGGAGCCAAATTGTGATATTCAATCCACTGAGGCACAGAAAATGGAACCTGTTTTGGATTTACAATTAAATGACTCATTGGAAAGGGATCCTATGAACTGTGATTTACAATCAGCGGAGGCACTGAAAAGGGAGCCAGATTCAGACCGGGATGTTCAATTAATGAAGGCATCAAAAATGGAGCCAAATTATGTTGTCGAATCAACTGAGAGACAGAAATTGGAACCTGTTTTGGATTTACCATCAAATGACTTATTGGAAAGGGATAACAACTGTGAATTTCAAAATGCTGAGACAGCAGGAAGGGTGCGTGTTTGGGATTTACAATCATTTGACTCGTCAGAAAGTGAGATTAACTGTGGTTTTCAATCCTTTGTTACTGAGGCACCAGAATGTGAGTCTACCAGGGTTACTCTAACTGCTGTTGAACCAGAAATAGAGCCAAACAGGGATTTTCATTCCACCAAAAAACAGAAAAGAACTCCTAACAGTCAAGTTGAAAATATAGACCAATTAACTTCAACTACAAAGACACGCAGATCTTACACTGCTGGATTTAAGTTGGGAGTAATAGCTTTTGCGGAGGAGAATGGAGGAAACATGGCAGCAGAGAGAAAGTTTGGTGTCTGTGAAAAAAATATCAGGGACTGGCGAAAACAGAAAACGGCCCTTCAGCAAACCAAAAAGTCAAAGAAATCCTTCCGCGGACATGCAGCACAATGGCCAGACCTAGAGGACAAGCTAGAGGAATATGTCAAGGAGCAGAGAGCTGCCAGTAGGGATTTGAGTGCTATCAAAATAAGACTGAAAGCAAGAGAGATGTCAAAAGAGATGCAGATGAACAATTTTGAGGGATGTAAATCTTGGTTTTCACGCTTCATGAGGCGAAAGAATATTGTTCTCAGACAATGCAGAAACCATTCAAAGAATTTATCAGTACAATCAATTGAATTGGCAGAAAGTGAGCCCATCTGTGATTTTCTATCAGCTGTCCCCGAGGCACCACAAAGGGAGACTACCAGGGATTTGCAAGTTGCTGTTTTACCAGGAAAGGAGTTACATAGAGATTTCCAATCAACTGAAGAACAGAAAAGAAATCATAACATTCAAGTTGGAAATAAGGACACCAAAACATTATTTATAAAGCCACGCAAATCTTACACTGCTGGATTTAAGTTAGAAGTAATAGCTTTTGCAGAAAAAAATGGAGGAAACATGGCAGCAGAAAAAAAGTTTGGTGTCTGTGAAAAAAATATCAGGGACTGGCGAAAACAGAAATTGGCCCTTCAGCAAACCAAAAAGTCAAAGAAATCCTTCCGCGGACATGCAGTTAAATGGCCAGACCTAGAGAACAAGCTAGAGGAATACGTCAAGGAGCAGAGAGCTGCCAGTAGGGATTTGAGTGCTATCAAAATAAGACTGAAAGCAAGAGAGATGGCAAAAGAGATGCAGATCCGCAATTTTGAGGGAAATGCATCTTGGTGTTTACGCTTCCTGAGGCGAAAGAATATTGTTCTCATACAATGCAAGAACCATGCAAAGGAGAAAGATGTCTGTTCACAGCAGACAAATAGCTCATGTGAATCATTTCAAGGAAGTGAAGCAAAAAGCCAAGAACTGGATGGAAATCTTGAGAAATTTGTAGTGGTGAAAACAGAAGCAACCAATAGTTACATTGACACTGTGCAGGAATTTCAATCAGCTGAAGAACCAAAAATGGAGCCTGACTGGGAAGTTAGGTTAGCAGAGGAACCAGAAATGGAGCCAAATTGTGATATTCAATCCACTGAGGCACAGAAAATGGTACCTGTTTTGGATTTACAATTAAATGACTCATTGGAAAGGGGTCCTATGAACTGTGATTTACAATCAGCGGGGGCACTGGAAAGGGAGCCTGATTCAGACCGGGATGTTCAATTAATGAAGGCATCAAAAATGGAGCCAAATTATGTTGTCGAATCAACTGAGAGACAGAAATTGGAACCTGTTTTGGATTTACAATCAAATGACTCATTGGAAAACGATAACAACTGTGAATTTCAAAATGCCGAGACACCAGGAAGGGTGCGTGTTTGGGATTTACAATCATTTGACACAGCAGACAGTGAGATTAACTGTGGTTTTCAATCCTTTGTTACTGAGGCACCACAATGTGAGTCTACCAGGGATACTCTAACTGCTGTTGAACCAGAAATAGAGCCAAACAGGGATTTTCATTCCACCGAAAAACAGAAAAGAACTCCTAACAGTCAGGTTGAAAATATAGACCAATTAACTTCAACTACAAAGACACGCAGATCTTACACTGCTGGATTTAAGTTGGAAGTAATAGCTTTTGCAGAGAAAAATGGAGGAAATATGGCAGCAGAGAGAAAGTTTGGCGTAGGAGAAAAAGTTATCAGAGGCTGGCGAAAACAGAAATTGGCCCTTCAGCAAACCAAAAAGTCAAAGAAATCCTTCCGCGGACATGCAGCACAGTGGCCAGACCTAGAGGACAAGCTAGAGGAATATGTCAAAGAGCAGAGAGCTGCCAGTAGGGATTTGAGTGCTATCAAAATAAGACTGAAAGCAAGAGAAATGGCAAAAGAGATGCAGATCCACAATTTTGAGGGAAATGTATCTTGGTGTTTCCGCTTCATGAAGCGAAAGAATATTGTTCTCCGACAACGCAAGAACCATTCAAAAGATTTATCAGGACAATCAATTGAATTGGCAGAAAGTGAGCCCATCTGTGATTTTCTATCAGCTGTCCCTGAGGAACCGCAAAGGGAGACTACCAGGGATTTACAAGTTGCTGTTTTACCAGGAAAGGAGTTAAATATGGATTTCCAATCAACTGAAGAACAGAAAAGAACTCGTAACAATCAAGTTGGAAATAAGGACATTAAAACTGAGACTTTAAAACCACGCAAATCTTACACTGCTGGATTTAAGTTGGAAGTAATCGCTTTTGCAGAGGAGAATGGAGGAAACATGGCAGCAGAAAAAAAGTTTGGTGTGAGTAAAAAAAATATCAGGGGCTGGCGAAAACAGAAATTGGCCCTGCAACAAGCAAAAAAGTCAAAGAAATCCTTCAACGGACATGCAGTACAATGGCCAGACCTAGAGGACAAGCTAGAGAAATACATAATGGAGCAGAGAGCTGCTAAAAGACACTTAAATGGTGTCAAAATAAGACTGAAAGCAAGAGAGATGGCAAGGGAGATGGGGATCCACGATTTTGAGGGAACTGCTTCTTGGTGTTTTCGCTTCATGAAACGAAAGAATATTGTTCTCCGACAACTCAAAAACCATTCAAAGGATTTATCAGGACAATCAATTGAATTGGCAGAAAATGAGCCCATCTGTGATTTTCTATCAGCTGTCCCTGAGGAACCGCAAAGGGAGAATACCAGGGATTTGCAAGTTGCTGTTTTACCAGGAAAGGAGTTAAATAGGGATTTCCAATCAACTGAAGAACAGAAAAGAACTCGTAACAATCAAGTTGGAAATAAGGACATTAAAACTGAGACTTTAAAACCACGCAAATCTTACACTGCTGGATTTAAGTTGGAAGTAATAGCTTTTGCAGAGGAGAATGGAGGGAACATGGCAGCAGAAAAAAAGTTTGGTGTGAGTGAAAAAAATATTAGGGGCTGGCGAAAACAGAAATTGGCCCTGCAACAAGCAGAAAAGTCAAAGAAATCCTTCCGCGGACATGCAGCACAATGGCCAGACCTAGAGGACAAGCTAGAAAAATACATAATGGAGCAGAGAGCTGCTAAAAGACACTTAAATGGTGTCAAAATAAGACTGAAAGCAAGAGAGATGGCAAGGGAGATGGGGATCCACGATTTTGAGGGAACTGCCTCTTGGTGTTTCCGCTTCATGAAACGAAAAAATATTGTTCTCAGACATTGCAAGTTCACGTCGAAGGATCTGGAGGTCAGTCCATAGGATCCCGTTTAATGAGAGGATGATTGTGGACACATAAGTTATTATAAAATGTGAAGTTTTACATGTGAACTTGAAGTATGGTTTTGAAATTGGTAGTGTAAATGCATTTTAAAATGATGTTTAGACTGGGAATAAATAAATAGCATTTTTTTTTTACCATTGATTTATCTTTTTTTAATGGGGAAGTATTTTAGATTTTGTCCAATAGCTTTTTGTGCTGCAGATAATGCAGGTTTTTGGACATCATGCATGTATGTAAAATATGCACAGCTGCAAATATAAGTGCCAGATATACAAAGTCAAGCTATGGTATTTTTTTTTTCATGTAATGTTGAATTTCTTGGTCTAAAGCTTTCATATCAATACATGATTTTATATATTGTACTGTTAGTTCACTTTGATTTGTTGTGGCTTAATTTCTCAGATTTCATGGGCCCCACCACAGTAATTTTATTTTGTTAACTTTACATCAAAGACATAATTATATCAAACCAACAAACCAAAATAATATACACATGTATTCCAATTAAGCCTGTAAAAAATGACAATACACCACAAATATGGTTTCACAGTACCCTCTGAATTCAAATGCTGGACATATATAAATTAAAACAAAACTAACTGCACATTCTACTTGTAGAATAAGTTTCCATGGCAACTGGGATGTCATTTTAAACATTGTTGCATTTATTACAAACCATTAAAATTATATACATGAACCAAAAAAGAGGAGAAATAAAAAAAATTAAACAAGATCTTAATTACTAAATTATCAAGCTATTTTGTATTTGATACCATAAAAGCCTATTTGATTAGAGTTAATAACTCTGTTGCTCAGGTGACAGGTTAATTTTTCAACTAGAGGCCCAGGGGCATTATTGCTCACCTGAGCAACAAAAGTGATACCTCTGAACAGAGGCTTTATGGTATCATATACATAATATCTTGATACTTTAGTAATTAAGATCTTTTTTACGGACACTTGAGATGTTCCTCAATTTCAAATAGTGATCAGAATGGCGCGATTCCGCTTATAGCTCAGCTGAGCTAGAAAAGCCACAATAGATGGTATATACTGTATGCACAAAGCAATTGATTTTAGTTGATGTAGCAGCTTTTATCTCAGAATTGCCAATGAAAAGCAAAGACGACTTGCCTTTTCTTTTTCAATAGATAAAAAAATAATAAATTCTTCTGATATTTTCATATATTTTGCATACAATTCCATAACCTGAGTGACAGGTTGACTATTATGAATAGATTATCAAGAATTGACTGAATCTTAAAGTTGAAATATATGAAGTTGATTTTTTGCATTATTATATAAGAGTTTTTTTTTTTTTTTTATTAAAAATGTCATAGACCAGTGGGAGAGAAAGCACAAGACGTATTAGATAAAAATGATATTGATTTTTAACACAATCAGGCACTATATACTTTTCTTTATTATCATTAATGATAAGTATATAAGCATTTTACACATTATAAACGGGGGTTATTTTGATGAAACTCATTTCTCTGGATAATCGAAATTAAGTGTCTGATATGCTGAAAACTTGCTAGCTTCCTGGGGCTTTGCCCTGGACCCATTTGGAGCCTCAATGCAGCACCAACCCCCTGCCTTAATTTGCTTCCACAATAAACAAACCTTAGTTCCCTCCTGGTAAGTATCTGGTATAGTTGTGATAAGTTTTTAATTACAAAATTTCTTGGTTCTAAATGGCCATGCTAGGGAAGAGTTCGTCAATAGATGGCACGTACTGTGTTAGAGGTTGTGGCAAAAATGAACAATATCTGAGATGAGGAATTATTGAAGTTTGAGGTATAAACAAAACCAAAGCTTTATTGAATTATATCTTTTTAATTATAACTTATTTTTAAACAGGATAAAAAAGCAAAAAAATAAAATGAAAAATACACACCATATGATATATACATGTATATAAAGTCCAATTTTTAAAAAAAAGTCACCAAAAATTAATCTAAATCATGTATGTATATGCATATATGTAATACATCAAACATGTACTTAAATTAAAATGATTTGACAAGTATAAAATATTGACCAATACTGAATCAGACATAATTTCTACATGTTTCAGAAGAATAGCATTTATAAATTTTAAAAAAGCATAAATAATACTGGCCATGACCATACTTTGTTAATGGTTTAAAGTTGATTTTGAGGAATATTTTTAAACTCAAGATATTGCTACAGTAACTTATATAGGGCTATTCTTGTATCAAAATTTCAATGAAAGTATTTTCATTTGTATTATATTAATTAAAAGAACTGCATGTTATCAATAACCAATAAGTTCATCATTAAATCCAGACATGTATACACATGTAAAATAACATATTTATATATAAAGACTAGTCTAGTGTTATGTATTAATACACTGTATTCATATTTTAATTAATAGATAAAAAAAAAATACATTTAAAATTTTATGGTTAAACTTACGGTAAAAAGATTACATAAAATGTTAAGCTGTAAACCTTATATGTATTGAGGTGTTAAGCAGACAACAGAATGCTTAAATTTCTTCCTAGTTGAGTATAAGAGACATGTTATTTATGTCTCTGCAGTAGTACAATTAAATATAAATTATAGAATTGAAAGTGTTAATATAGTTATACTGCTCTACCAGAAACAAGACAGTAACATGTATATAATATTTGTTTATTACCAATTTCTTTACATAAATTCTTTTATTCATTAAGTGTAATACTTTTCATAAAAGAGGCATGGTCCAAATTAAGATTCACATATGGAATCATACATTACCTACATCTACTTGATTAAAATAACTAAGTTTTGAATATTATCAGAACATTTATATTCTCAATTTGTTATTGATTTTTATAGTACATTCATTCTTTATGTTGGAAATAGAAATAAATGATATATTATGCAAAAAGCTTGAACATATATAGATGAGAGAGAGAGAGAGAGAGAGAGAGAGAGAGAGAGAGATTTTGAATCAATGATTCTACATCTTAAACTCCTCAAATATTTTTAAAGAAAATGATGCTTATTGAGACATTGGCTACCAGTAATAATAGAATCATAGTCACTTTGTAAATTGTAAGAAAAAAAATGTCATGATTGTATAACATATGCACAATTGCATGTAAATTGTGTCTTCAACCTCTTAATACACACTTGTATAGTAACTGCATAACAAAATAATGGCCACATTGTTGTGCATTAACAAAGTGCAATCATAAAAAAAGTAAAAACATCAGATCTATCCATGAACATTCATATTTAATCTAGAACACTTAAAAAAATGATGGGGGTATACAATTCAAATCATACGGTTCCACCACCTTCAAAAAAAAAATTTCAAATCAAATTTTTATATAAAATAAAAGCACCTCAACGTTATAAAAAACATTTCAAATTGATATTTTAACACCTGAACACATTGGACGGAAACCATTCACAAAGACCCCATAGTAAAATGACTGTCATCAGAGAGACATACAGAAAATGTTTACAGCAGTATTAAATCAAAAAAGTAAAATCATTATAAAGCAAAATATCACAAAACATAATACAGTTGGAATTGATTATGATTGTATAACATTTCAAAAAAATAATAATTAATATATCAATTTATATTAAGTTTTACAAAATTCAAGATGCTGAATGATTGAATTGGAATGTAAATTCACCTGAATAATAAGTCAATGAAATAAGAAATTTAAAAACCCCAAAAATTACATGAACTTAAAAATTGAAGTCAAGTATTAAAAAAGTTCTTTGCAATGGTTCTTAAATTCTACAAGACATCAATATCGAACTGTACAACTACATATAAAAATAAAATGCTTGGAATGCTGAATTATTAGAAAATGCCACACCTTGAGACATATACAACCCTTTAAAAATAAATACTGTATCAGTACATTTATGTAGGTATTTTTTTCTCAAACAAATGCCGTTTTGTAATGCATGTAAATGTTTCACATAATAAGACCTTGCCCCATTATCACCAAAATATTCAAGTCACTCTGTGACTCAATTCAGTCCTCAACTCAGATCCTTAAAAGAAAAGTGTATGAATTTGAGGTAAAAACTCACACTTGAGGCTTAGTCTTAACCTGAGGAAAGTTGGTGACAGTGGGGCCAGATCTGTTATATAACTTTTTACCAGTATTCAAGGACCAGTAGTTATAGTAATTTACCAAGATTTTCCCTGCATTAGTAAATTTCCAAGACCATATCAAGATTCAAATATTCTATTTTTATAAAGATTTCCTTTCAAACACATAACATAAAAATCTACAATCCATTGTATTTTCTTCTCAAAAACAAGTCATGTTATTCAAAAACAAAATAATGTATAAAACACCTGCAGATGGTTGTATTGTTGAGTAGTTAAATACATCTACAGTTTTATTGACACGGTATTTAATTTACTTTACTAATGAACAAATTGTAACCTTTACACTTACTGAACATAGTCTGTATGTTTACATTTACATATACCAATTATCAATAACAGTCACATACATTTACATGCAAAAAATATGACTGAAACATACATGTTTATTTAATACATAAAAACCCTGTAATTTTTAAAAATAGATATAAATCCATCATCCTCTTCGTCAAAAATTCAAAAAATTGAAATCTTAATAAAAAAACCCACATAAATCCATCAACAAAAATAAACATTTCAAAATGCTTTCTGTAATAAAAGAGTCTCATATTATTGGCATTATGTGGAAGCGACAGATGCAGTATTCTTTCATTATGTATTGAAAATGACTTTCAGGTGAAGATATAGAGGCTTGACTGTTAACAATTTGATTTGTTTCCTTTTGTAGTCAGCAGGCTTCTGGTATCTGTTAAAATAAAGCAAAGCAATATCATGTAGTTTACACGTACAGTAAGGGTCCAGATACAATATCATGTAGTTAATACAGTGAGCAATACAGGACTGGTTTAAGGAAGAGATCAATATTGACCCCTTCCTTCATCTTTCACTAAGTTTTCCATTACTATATGACAGCGACTAAACACATATATTATTTATTTAAATATATTTACATTTTCCAGTGTCTTTGCATGTGATAACACTACGTATCGATTTTGTACTATAAAACCCATAACTTCAAAAGAAGCCAAATTGAGGCGCCAGCGGGTTTGCTTATTTATAATCGTATGATGGTTAATTAAAACTAGAGGTACTGTGAGCAAGCTCACAATTGATACCCCCCGCTAAGAAAAAATCATAACTCATGTTTTTTTTCTATTATAGAAATATTGGATGAATCTATTTCATCGTCCATTTTCTATAAATAACAACTGCTCTATTTTTTAATGCTTATATGAGTACACAAACCAATTTGTATTCTTTAAATTCCATTTTAGTTCAAGTTAACTGTTAATGCATGAGGACATTTGCATCCTTATGTTTACAAACATGACTCGAATCAAACAAAATTCCACATGTCAAGCAGCCACTTAATATAAACATTTTGAATTATTGGTATACTGAGACCGATTTTTTTTTTTAACAATGACCTTGAACTTCCTCAATTGACCTTTGGTCAAGGTCATGACACACTCTCGGGTTATAAGCATTCTAGATGTGAATTAAGAACTTCCAATACTTGTCCATTAGAAAGATATGGACTGGACACGAGTTTTACACTTTTCTGCAAGTGACCTTGGCCTTGCCCAAATGACCTTGGGTGAAGGTCATGACCAACCCTTAGCTCATAAGCAATCTTTGTGTGAACTGAGAACTTCCAATGTTTCTCCATAAGAAAGATATGGACCAGACAAGAACTTTGCATTTTTTCTGCCATTGACCTTGACCTTGTCCAAATGACCTTGGGTCAAGGTCATGACACACCCTTAGGTCATAAGCAATCTTTGTGTGAAGTAAGAACTTCCAATGTTTCTCTATTAAAAAGATATGGACCGGACACGAATTTTGCACTTTTTCTGTCAGTGACCTTGCCCTTGCCCGAATGACCTTGGGTTAAGGTCATGACACACCCTTAAGTCATAAGCAATCTTTGTTCGAAGTAAAATCTTCCAATGTTTCTCCATAAGAAAAATATGGACCGGACACAAATTTTGCACTTTTTCTGTCGGTGACCTTGACCTTGTCCGAATGACCTTGGTTCAAGGTCATGACACACCCTTAGGTCATAAGCAATCTTTGTGTGAAGTAAGAACTTCTAATGTTTCTCCATAAGAAAGATATGGACCGGACACGAATTTTGCACTTTTTCTGCCAGTGACCTTGACCTTGCCCGAATGACCTTGGGTCAAGGTCATGACACACCCTTACATCATAAGCAATCTTTGTGCGAAGTAAGAACTTCTAATGTTTCTCCATAAGAAAGATATGGACCGGACACGAATCGAACAGACAGACGGACAGACGGACGGACGGACAAGGTGATTCCTATATACCCCCCCAAACTTCGTTTGCGGGGGGTATAATTATATAAATATAAGTAATAAGGAATCATTCTTTGAATATTATGAGGTGATAATTTCGGTCGGGGCGTGATCAAATCTATCATAATAAGCCCTTTGGGCTTTATTGGATTTGATCACGCCGCGACCAAAATTATCACCTCATAATCCTCAAAGAATGATTCCTTATTCCTTATGTATTTACTATTATTAACAAATGTAAAATAAGTGTTTTCACTAGTGTCTGTTGCCTTCAATATGACTCATGACTAACTTGCCAAAACATAATAATTATAAATTAAAATATTAATGGGGACCAAAGAAAGAAAAACTAAATGCTCAAAAAAGTACTGTACACATATTACTTTTGGTGTGTACCATATTTGGCAGAAATTATTTTTTGCACAATTTTTTGTGGATTTGAGTTAGTGTTTTCCTGAATGTAACTATATTCTTATACATCTATGCATTGCATTTAGCGATGTACTTGATTTAGCGGAAACCACATTCCGCCAAAAGCGCTAAATAGAATACACAGCCAAATGTAGTAAGTTTACAGTAGGATATCAGTAATTCAAAAAGAGCTGCATTGGTTACTTACAGCTCTAGAGCCACAGGTCCTTCCTTAATCTCATCCTTCTCCATAAATGCCCAGCACTTCGTACTAATGATGTTTTTCTTTGGTTTAAAATGTTTGAACTCAAAAAATATTGAAAACCCTGCAAAAAATGAAACTAATTGAATAGCTTAACAAGTGTATTATCTAATAGGGAAAATCAATGAATGCTGGTATACATTGTAAATATGTTCATCTGATTGATATGGCTTGTCCAAGAGCAGTTACACTGTATTTAAAAAATAATGATGATATTAGGAAAATATGATGATACCAATATATTTTAGACTAAACCATATAGAACAACAATTACAAGTGGCATATCTCAACATCTTTGAAAAACATTAGTAAAATAAATGTGAAACTGGACAATAAAGAAAAAGTATTCCTTTCCAAAAGAAAAAGACAAATAAATGCATTCATCTGCACCATATAATAAAATATGAAATGTTTTAAAAGTAAATGCCCTCCAACCTCAAAGAAAATGTGCCCTCTTACACAATTTTGAAATTAGTTAATTCTTTAATTCACAATATCCTCAACATACTGAGCAGACAACATCTTCCTATGTTATGAAAGCGTAGTTCGGTGCTTTGACTCTGACCTCAAGACCAAAACATCAATAAGGGTCACATATTCCTTATAAGCCTGTCAACAAAGTGGTTTTTGTTTTGTCTGATCAGCAAAAAGTTCTTATTCTGTAACACTTATTTGAATTACCTGATCTACCAACAGACCAACTGACAAGTGCTAAACAAATGAATTAACCCTCTTTAACCGAAGTGGGGCATAAAAAAATTTCTTTCCCCAGAACTACGACAGGTGTACCGTACTTAATATTATTTATTACGTACATAACATGTATTCTTACCAGCAATGTACATGTATGCTGAAAATAAAACTGGCACTAGTGAACCATATAACCACTATACCAATAGAAAAATCCCTATGTTGTTAGTAAAAATGTCCCATTTTTTACCATATTATGCTATCATTTTTATCAATGCACTCCTCCTCATAAGCTTTAAAAGGAAGTGAAATATTACATTTCAAACTTTTGTTTAATATTATTTAATTATTTCTTTTTACATCCTTTTCTATAGTCTTAAAATCATAATACAACAGCTGATGCATTCCATTGGACTTACCATTAGGAAGACTTTCCAAGGATTTCTGGATGTGGACCTCTTCATTGAAAACAATACATTTGTTCTCTTTCTTTGAAGCCACTGGTGTGTCTTGTGATGTTGTCAGATCTGCTCCCATCATATCTGGAATTTTATAGATGGATTAACACAAGTTTTTTTTAGCATGCTCAATAAGAGTATGCTCAAGACAAGGATTTTTTTTTACACTTTGAATTCCAATTATACCGAGGCACAATGTTGATGAAGGTTAAGACAGATTGCCAAATTTGGGGAAAATATATTCAAGGCAAACAATATCAGACAAAAGATTTCAGCACAGAGGGTCCTTGAGGAATCTCTGAACAAAAATGCAATATGAATATTTGCTGCAAAAGTTTCATAAAGAAAGTCTCTAAAGAACCCTAAATTTCTTAGACAGTAATTAAAGTAACTCACCTTTCACTGACACTGTGATATAGGGCTCGATGAACTGGGTGGCATCTTTCAGTCCTATTTTCTCTATCTTTACAGTGAGGACTTTCATTCCACTGTAAGCTAAAGGTCTTGGTAGCAAGCTCCCTTTAGCTAAAACATAATGATAAAATTACCACATTTTTTTTTATCAAGTTACCATTCAGTTATATACCATTCAAGTTTTCATGAAAGTTGAAACAACAATGCTGAATCATTATATATTCATATTACGGTAGTATATTTACATCTAACTGAGTATAATTCCCTCAATTTCTTACAGAGACTTATAGTTGATTCATAGCTAGAGAAACAGCCAGATTGATATCCACACCCCTTGTTTTTAATTGTTCTAAACATACAGTGACTGACATTGACTGGAAACTGACAGGACTAAAATCTACACACCCCGTTTATCGATTGCTTGAAACATACAGTGACCTAAACAAAATCATGGACTGCACTACATAATCATGATGATGTCAGACTCAATTCCCATAAGAGATGATTTGGCTGTTTCTTTCCGGTAACATACTGATGTACATTAACAATAATTTCATATATTATTCTTAATTTTTATTATCGATTTATTAACTTCTTAAAAAACAGATGTAAATTGATGATTCATGCAAGTTATGAAGGTAGTGATCATTGCAGAAAAAATTATGTAACCTGCTCACAAGGATTATGTATTTTTTTTTTTGCACTGTCACCACCTTCATATCCTGCATTAATCACCAAAGAGAGCATTTTATTGTTTAAATGAACTGCATTTAAGAAAAATGTCATTAATACAGTTGAACACTCCTATTAATTAAAAATATATGTACCTCTAGATCCCTGTTTGTCTTCATCCAAATCATCACTCTCTTGGGCTCTGAAATAATTCATATTTCTTTTTTACACCTACAGATACTCATGTCTAAGTAATATCAGTAAATCGACAAAAAAAAGGTAAAGTAAGATATCCAACATCCCATATGCAGTCACTTCAGAATGACCTTTCAATTAGAAATTGAAATCACATTTGCCCATTCTTTGCTGGAAGTTTGGAACATACCATATTATTTTCTTATTTCACAGACAAACCTAATCACCCATGGTGTCTAGCATCAACAAAGTATGTTGTCAGCATGATGTTTTAATTCTAGTTTGTTGTCAGTGATATATGTATCACAAAAGAAAATAAAGATGTTTCAAATCTTTCATTTATTTGTTATGAAGATAACAACATACAGACCTGTTCTGAGAGTTAGGAAGAGTTCGAGTCTGGAGCTGAGCTGCTATTACATCTACAGGAAAATCTCGACACCTCTGGTTCAAAATGCTGTCTAGAGCTTAAAAAAAAAACAATGTAAGGTTCCTGAACTTCATGCATAACCAGGTGTATTTTGTTCTTGTATTTTTGTTCTATAAGGCAAAAAAAAATTAATCTATAGTTTTCTCAGGTCAAAATGTTCAGTATATCAAGTATGAAAGGAAATGAATTTAATAGGAATAACTCATTGGTGCGTTTTGAATAAATAGAAAAACTAGTTATATTATTTTTGATCAATGCAGTAGAAAGTTGTTGTGTCTGAGAAGATAGGTTACCATGGTTACTTACTATTTCCTATTTTCTTCAAGTCATCTAAAAGTATTCCATTGATAGTATCTGGTGCCTAATGAAAATTAAAAAAAAAAAATGAATACAAGCTACTTCATAAAATCTGATGGTTAAAAAAATCTTGAACTTTATTCATTTTACAAAGATTAATTAATAATCAAGTTGTACAACTTATATTAATACAGTGTATATTTTGTTGACACTGATGTTAGCGCAAGGGGGTCACTGATGTAGGAGGAAGCCGAAGAACCCAGAAGGGCTAATGCATTGTCTGATACCGATCATGGGTTTTATCACACTTTAATATCATCACTACTTTGGCAGTACATTTTTAAACCAATTGTAGATAATTATGTGAAAAAATACAAATGGCAATGTTTGCCCTTTTATTTTTTTTTGAAAAATGACCAGAATACATGATAATTAACATACATTTATTACAGTAACATGTGTATAAAGCCATGTCCTTTAACAACATAATACCAAATAATTCCAAGAAGGAAAAAGACAGAAAAGAAAGCAAATGAAAATGTTTTGACAAATTTCCATTTTATGAAATAGGTAATTATGGATTTCTCTGAATTTTTGATAAACAAATTTTGTGAACAAGAACAGATTTACCCACTTGTAAAGCTTTGCATCTCAGATCCAAGCATATCCCAATCTTCCTTAGGACTTTCTGCAAAATTTGGAAAGAAATGCATTCAAATCAGTCAACGATTTTTCAAAACCATCCATATATCAGAACTAAATTGCATTTAATAGCATATATTTAAGGTGGCACACCTCGCCTTAAAAATTTTGTTCAACTCATCAGAAAACGACTTGATTATGAAATACAATATATTGCACACTAAGTATACAAGTCAAGCAGGCAAAAAAAACCATTATGCAATTTATCATATTTATTGGAAAAAAACATGACTTTCTGAAATTTGATTCAATAAATATGAACAAAAGCCTTTAAGGTAGATTTGAACTCGGGATCTGTGGTTCACAAGTCTGATACGTTAATTTAACCACTATGCTACAGTGATATTCAATCGTTCGATACAAACAATTTCACAATCATTTATATTGCCATATTGTGACGAATTGCCTTAAAAAGTATAAGCCTTGATGTAGTTAGGTACCTTAAATGACATCTCATGGCAGGTAGAGCAAGATATAATATATGATACCTTATATAATTTATTTGAAATTTAAAGGAAAAAAAAGGGTATCACATGTACTGGTAGCTCCTGAATGGTGATTAACATACCTTTTGTTCGTCTGAGAATAAGGAAGAATCTGCATTGGCTAAATCATCGAGTTGTTTTGAAAGCCTGCAAATGTTAACAAATATGTCAATTAATACCTGTCTACAGTTGAACAGATGAATTTTCAGTATAATGACAACATGTTTTAAATGAATTTCATCGATTTTTAAATGAATTTCATTGATAGAATTACCTGTTAAGAATATGTCTGCCTTTTGAGGACTAGAGTTATCGATTGATCACATTACAAAAAAGAGATCATGCATTGCCAATAACATTTTTCTTAAGGTAAAACATTTTTCATTTTTGTCATTGATATTTAATTATATAACATGTTTAAGGTACCAATGTACATAAAATTTATGTGTAGGTAATTCAATCATAGTTGCTGAGAAGGTCAGCTAAAAGGACTACCGGTACACGTCAAAATAAACAGCCTGCACATCTTTATAATATATGTATATATGTTTCAACTCATTGATTCAGAGGAAAAGGTATAATTATTTAAATCAAATCTGTTTGTGTCTACCTTGTGTCAACCTATATATAGCACATTTAAGAGAAATCTTTATTCTTCAGACTCTGAGATTAGGTACTGTACATATAAAACATTGTATGAATATCATTCACACATTATTTTGTGACGGTCAAATTGGTTTGTCAGCGCAAGATAATTAACTCAGTTGGTAAACTGCATGACTAGAGATTCAGGGGGCCTGGGTTTGAACTTGGTCTGGTCCGTCTTTTCTTTCCCATACTGTTACATTTGGTGCTATGATCATTTATGAGGCAACCCGAAGAATGTAACAGGCCAAACTGGTTTGATGGCCAGCACCAGAGGCGTGTTCAACAGAGCGAATGCTCACAAGCTTGCGCTCACCAAATTTCCTTTTACTTGCAAAACTAACTTTAGCGTTCATTCTGCTGAACACGTTTCAGATTGCTCAGTTAGTAGAGCACTGGACCAGGAATTAAGGGGGAAATGGGTTTAAATCTCTGTCTGGTTATTATCAGATATTTCTGCCATCCTATAATGCCGGTGTCCTGAATGCAAATATAATTATATTTCTGTGTGGGCAATATGCAAACCTAGCAAATTTGGATTTAGACATTAGATTAAAGAAAAGTTGTTATCAATACCCTTAACATGAAAGTTTGTACATTTATCACATACATAACTCCTTTTCTCTCATAACATACACATGTGTAAACACTAAACAGGTATATTGTGCATTTTACATGTGGACAAATTCCATGGCCATTCACCTCGTTATATGTATTCATTCAAACAAAAAAATCACCTTTTGTAGCCATCTATAGCTTCAATAGGCTGTCCCCATAAATCAAAATCTGTGCACTGTGCGAAGGATTTGCCCAGCGCCAATATTACTTGACGTTGTTCCTCCCCGCTTGTCATGTCAAATCTTTCTCACCAGCTACCGGAGTGTTTCGGGATTTACCGATAGTAAATTACTCCGAATAGAATCGCGATGTTTATTTCCAAAAAGGAAGCCGTTTGAGCGGTTTAAATAAGTTTTTTCAAAAGTATTCTACTATTTTTATATTAAAACCACATATTTTGGAATGCTTTGGTTTTTGTAAATGTTCGAATGAAGAGAAAAAAATCAATAATAAAAGATTTTAGGAGGTCAGGTGCGAAGCATGCGCAGTAGCACTTGACAAATTAACTTCCTGTTCGGGATTTGCGGAAGCTCTATCGAAAAGGCAATTTTATCTCATTGTTATAGCAGTCGTGGTTACAAAATGTGATGTATATTGTTTTTAGAGTCACTATGTATGCAACTGCCATGAGGCAGTTGTCTGAATTACAACATAAATATACACAATTTGTGCGAAGTTGAAGGTCATGTTGGCTTATTCACTTCTGTAGAATATTTATGCAAAAAGAAACAATAAGTCATCATGGTTTCATGAACTTGTCAATTAAGGATCAATAATAAACATCAGGAATGTTTCCTCCAAGTCTTCCTGAAAACTTCAACGCACAAGAGTGGAAGGGTATTTTTGTCCAAGCTCTTGAAAATGTAAGTTTTTGGAATACAATATAATATTTACTGTATTCATCTTATATATTAAGTCTTCAGAATTTACAGTCTATGGATATCTATATTTTATTATGCTGTGATCAAAAAGGGTTCCTCGTTTGTAGTTCAATTCAGGAAATGTTACTTTCCTTTAGTCAACAAAATTGACATATTTAAAAAAAAAGAATTATAGTATCAACAAAACATATTACACTAATCGGACTGTCAGAGTTTCTGAACATTTTGTTTGTCATATATTTTCCAATTACATACAAAAATTGTTGGTATCTAGTAGGATGACTCTGTTTTTGACTTGGCTTGCTGAATGATAAAGAGTTTAAGATGTATTACATATACTTTTGAAAGTTGTAAAAGCTAGGGCCATAGTTTTCCAAGCCGTTACTGTTTTTTTTGACAAATTCTAACGAGAATACACATACCTATTAAAGAAGTACAATTGAAATTGATACAAGGGGAAAAATCCAAGAATTCTTTCTTGATACTCTATCTATTTTTACCCGCAGAAATGAACATGGATGAAAACTTATTTTTACAGAGAATTATAAAAGGGGAATTTTAGATTTTTTTCTCCGTTTACTTTTGAAGTACTTGACACACCTCGCACCATTTTTCAGTGTTGTCATCTTGGTACTTTTCATGTGGTTTGCAATGGAAAATCCCCTTAGAATTTAAATTGTTGGTTGTGTGAAACCTGAAGTGGTAGAGGGGGCTTTTCGAAAAAAAAATTTGGACTTTTTCCATTCTAGTGGATGAACGTATTTTGGACACAAAAATATTATAATTTATGGTTTTCAAAATATTAAGCAAAAAATGTTGGAAGCAGAAACTTGGGACAGAGTATAGCTGGTTTGTACTTAGCTGGATTCTTATATATCTTGAGTTCTTTCAAGACATATCGTAAATTAGTAGAAGATATCTCTCGATCATGATCTCATCCCTCTTTACTTTTCTCCCCTGCTAGCTTCTGCTAGAAAACTCTATTGGCCTGGTTCAAGGCTTTTAGGTAAAATACAGAAGTTGCATCAACTCT
The DNA here is from genome assembly GCF_963853765.1 of Magallana gigas. Taxonomy (NCBI): domain Eukaryota; kingdom Metazoa; phylum Mollusca; class Bivalvia; order Ostreida; family Ostreidae; genus Magallana; species Magallana gigas. The sequence continues at coordinate 33,589,681 of NC_088858.1, read as the reverse complement.
CTTGACTTTGATGCTCAAACCATTTAAAAAAAAAAATGACATAGAGGTCATTTTCAGTTTATTGAATGACCACTGAACATGTGTATGCTATTGAAAAATAGATCAAGTGTAAAAAAGATCAATTAATTAAATGCTTACATATTATGTTGTTAAAAAATATTCTTCTTCTTTTCTTTCTGTTCTTCTTCCATCTTCAAAACAAAATTCATTAAAATTTAAGAAATGTTAATTGATAGTTATTATACACACTTATACATGTCTTAATCATGTTAACTAGCATCTTAACTTTAAATATTGATAACTTATTTTTTTCTAAAATGTTGACATTTTCTCTTTTAAAAGTTTATAGCAATATTGATATAGATATTATTCATTACATATTTGATTATCGATTTGTAAAGGAAAAGGTTAAGGTGAAATATAGACCACTTGTTAACTTTTTATGTTTATACCTTCATCATTCATTGACAGGTTCTGCACCAAGTCCACCCCTCACTGATTGCAAAAGAGGATGCCTTAGAGTATATAGAGAGCCTGATCATCAGTCTGTTGGGCACGCTGTGTGCCTGCCAGCCCCACTCTGTACAGGACGTGACGGAGAGGGTCAACAAGACATTCCCCGACCCCATCGACAAGTGGGCCAACAGGGACGCCAACACAGCTCTGGAGAAGGGCAAAAAGAATTCCAACATCGTTCTTCCTGTGGACAAAATCCATCAAGCTCTTGTTAAGGTATATAAATCATACAGTTGAACTATGGAAACCAGAACTTGGTATCTCGAATACCATAGGTATGTCAAAAAGTGATGTAGATTGAATTAAAATTTAATCTAACAGCTTATTTAGATATAAATCATGCAGTTGAACTTTAGCATTGGTATCTGGAACACATACCATAGATTTTTCTAAGTGATTTGGAAGACTTAATTAACTATAATTTCTTGAATACCATTGTTATGTCAAAGTGAGTTGAAAGTTCCAACATACTATTATTTCAATAATTTTACCCCTATATCTCGAATCCTTTAAAAAGTAAATGTTTTTTCTTTGTTGCATGGTGTTCAAGATAACAAGGTTTGACTGTATATAGATATAATGTTTTATCAACATGGTATAACACTAGCATTGTAATTTATATAGCATTTTGTTTGGAATAATAATTACAGATTTTTTCCCCATTCAAATGCATATTATATATAGTGCATTTTAGGTACATGTATATCATTACAGTTGTTGTCATTAGGAAAGGTAGTTGAAGATCTTGGTCATTTTTAAAGGGGTATTTTGATTATTATTGACAATTCAAAGTTTTACCTACTAGATGCACATACATAACACTTTAAAATACATTCAGATATTGTTTAATTCTAATAATCCACCAAACCCTCTCTAAAAGAAATCAAACCCCCCCCCCCCCCACCAAAAAAAAAAATATAGATGAAAAGACAAAAACTTTTAAAAACTTCAACCAGGTTTTTAAAAGATTTAAGACATTCATGTGATGCATGATATAAAACTATATTAGAGCACTTGAAAATCAAGTAGCTAGATTTATGACCAGCATATGTCTCTTGAAAAGTGTACATGGTGTGCAGATGAAATTTCATCTGGAAGAACTACTGCATTGATAAACTAATAAACTGACACATTCAAGCAAAGACAAATGCACGTATAAATGTTCAGCTATTAGAATCATTACCATTGAAAAGGCATACCCTATACCATTGAAAATATATTGGAAAAATAAAGTAAGTACATTTTGCACATGCTACATGTAAATGCAAAGACGTCACATCAGTAAAAATGTAGTGATTAAAAACAAAAAACAATGTATAATTATAAATGTTTTCATGCTTTATGAACCAAAACATGTCATTTAGATTCAAAATGCAACTTACGAATGTTTCTCTTTCTTGTCTATCACATTTGAGGTGACAATCTGTTAATTTATAAGCATTTTGGAGATCACGGAGAATGACTGAAATTTTGACCCAAGTTTAGGTTAAACTTAGGTCCCATAATATTTGGGACAGAAGGGTCTTATGTATACAGCATTATTCTAGTATACATATATAGTGTATACAGGGAAATATTCGCCCCTGTTTTATTTTCACCCCTTTCGCTCTTGTTGTTAACGGGCGAATTTAAGACTCTGTGAATTCCAATGTCTTCAATTAATTTTATTTAAAAACAACTGTGTCTGGGTGAATTCAAGACGAGGCAAAACTGTTTGCAAGTGTAGAAGGGGGAAAATTACACGGGTGAAAATAACCTTGTATACATTATTCAGTAATGATGCCAAAGAGGCATATTCTTCGTCATGATTTTTTAATTCATTAAAGATCAAATTCTTAATATGAATATTTTTGAAAAACATTAGTTTCTTTATAATCTTTTTTACACCTAGGATATTAATATTTGATTTTCCATTTACACTTATATGTAGAAATTGCTGACATATATTGAAACAGTGCTATGCCCATGATGCCCTTCAAAAATATTTTATTAATGTTATCCACAAATTACAAAATGTTATTTCATGTTGAACTTTCAATTATGCTTTCTGACTCATTAACCTTTTCACGATACACGATAACCAGTAGTGCTCTTTGCAGGGCAATTAAATATTACAACATTTTTAAAATAATTGATGTTGCGTCATATTTCCCAGAACTTCCATCAATTTTCCTCGCAAAGGAGTATTACTGCATGGCCATTTTGTTTGTGGTAAGTGAATCCCACATGAGTTAATCAATTTTGGTGTTCAATATGACGTCAAGCTAGTATGACCTCTACCTTGTTAGTACAGAATTGTACGTCAAACTATAATTTTGTTTCAACTATAAGTCATTAGGGCCACTCTATCATGTGCTATAGTGATTAGTCTATGCGTTCTTCCTTCTGTCCATTTGACCTGTTACAGGTTCAAATTTAAATACCTTTGGTTGGCATAATCCGTCTCATATTTGTGTGAAGGGTAGGCAAAGACTTTGATTTAAGTGTCTAGGTCAAAGGTCAAGGTCATAGGCCTATGTGAACAGTCCTTTTCAGGACAATGTTTTGCTCCCCTCAGCTCCTTTTCTTCATTTAAAGGTTGCTTGTTAGTAATAGGTGTACAGTGATTTTGTATAAGTTTCCAGGTCAAAGGTAAAAATGTCTTTGAAATCCATATTTTCTCTACCCTTGGTCCCACCTACCACATGTATGCCTGCAAGTTAAGGATTTGCAGTAACCTTGAAACAAATTTTTAGGTCATATGTCAAGGTCATAGCAGACTACTTTGTAATTTCTCGTTTGGTCCTTACTTTCTATCCTATTGGCCTTATCTGCCTTTTACTTCACTAAAGAGTGCTTGTTGAATAAAGAATATACATGTACTAAAATCTTTAGGTGAAGTTGTAAGGAGTTTAAGTAAAATTATTATCATGGTAATGTCCATAATCATTATGGTGCTGTTTTATTGTGGTGTCCGTTTCAATGATGTCTAGTTATTAGTGAAAAAAGCATTACATGTATTACAATGTAATTTAACTTCAGGCATTAGCCGCATTACAGTACGTATTAAGACCTTCATATTTTTAAAAAATATCAAAAATGTTATCTGAATATTTGTTGAAGATCTGTATCTAAAACAAATATACAGTATATTATGTAAATTCATTTTACATAAAGAGACAAAGTCACCTTTGTTGCCCAAGAAATGGATAGTTTGTTTACATACCAAGATAAAAAAAAAAGAGACATCAGAAAAGTGCACTTGAAGGGACAGGATGCTAGTGTTCTGCAGAGGAAGGGTATACTCTGTCTTATCACCATCTACAGTTGATGTGTGTGGTTAAATAGTTGTCATGTGTAAACTTCCTCTTCCTCTACATCAAATACAATCACTGGGTCTGCTCCGAGCGATACACAGGGGTTAAGGCCAGCATTGACGTCTGCTGCTCCACTTACGATGGTGCGTAGACCACTTAACCTGCAAATGGGACTGCTCACATGATGATATAATAAGAAATGGATGGGTCTTTATATTTATATATAGTCACAAATTTTGAAGATTTCCATGATAAGTATTTAAAATAAACCTTTTTTTTCATCAACTTTTTTAATAAAAAAATAAATGAAGAAAATAGTAAATTGAGAGAAGCTAGAAAAAATATGAACTAGAGTTTCTGCTTTCATTTTCCCCATTATTAAAAGTATAGATCTACAGACCAGAGTTGAAGGAGATGACTAGAGAGGGAAAGTAGGGTATTTTTTTGTCTTCCTAAAATATATGGTGATTTACAATCTTATTGATTAAAGTGTAAAGAAACCATGGGAATATATGGCTTTGGTCTAACTAGAGAGGGAAATGATGCCATTCTTTTGTTTCTTTTTTTTTTAAAATATGACGATTTACAGCTGTTGGAAAGACTGTTACTTGACTAACAACTGTCCAAGTGGCATTGCATTGTTTGCAATCTGTCCTCATGAAGAGAAACAAAACATATCTGTCCTTGAAATGAAAATAATGTTATGTATTCATTAACAATAAGGCCCCTAAATGTAGGTTATAGATTATATAGCGGATTGGTGTAAAATATGTAATTTTTCTCATTCCCCCCAAAAATGTTATTGTTATGAATTGGATATTTTGTTGCAAGGACTATTTGGGTATGCCATCTGCTACTGACTTTATCATTATTATTACAAAAGATATGGATCCATTGTCCATGTTTTCCAGGATAATTATTCGTTGTTTTGTTGTCAGGCTTTTTTTTTTCTGTGCAGTATAGAGTTGCCTCTTATTGAATCATTATACATGTCAGTGCAATTAAATTTATTTTAAACTTTTATCGATATGTAGGAAATGGGACATGCCCAGTATTTTGCCATTGAATTTGCTTTTGGTCTGTCCCTATATGAACCAAAATGGTGTTTACATGTCGTGTTCACAAATTTCAGTTCATAATTGTTACACAAACACCAGACTAATCAGTATTTTATAGTATTCCTAAAATATCAGGTAGATGGCTAAAATAGGCTGTGTCTAATCCCATTCAATGTATTATATTGAATAAAATATTGTTTAAATAAATCAAATTATTCCTAAAAGTTGCTCATAACATGAGAAATTTCATGACCATGACATATCAAAGTCATTTGATGTCAAGATCAAATAACTTTTAAGTTTATTCATTTGATTTTGTGTCTGTTGCAGAAGGGATAGAAAGAAATATTTAAAATGAAATTTGGCATGATTTTTTAGCTCACCTGAGCCAAAGGCTCAAGTGAGCTTTTCTGATCACAATTTGTCCGTTGTCTGTCGTTGTCGTCGTTGTCGTTGTCGTCGTCGTCGTTGTTAACTTTTCACATTTTCATCTTCTTCTCAAGAACCACTGGACAGATTTCAACCAAATTTGGCATAAAGCACCACTAGGTGAAGGGGATTCAAGTTTGTTCAAATGAAGTGCCACGCCCTTATTAAAGGGGAGATAATTGAGAATTATTAAAAATTTGTTGGTATTTTTCAAAAATCTTCTTCTCAAAAACTATTCAGCCGAGAAAGCTTAAACTTGTGTGGAGGCATCCTCAGGTAGTGCAGATTCACGTTTGTTCAAATCATGGTCCCCGGGGGTAGGGAGGGGCCACAAGAGGGGGATCAAGTTTTACATAGGAATATATAGAGAAAATCTTTTAAAATCTTCTTCTCAAAAACTATCAGGCCAGAAAAGCTCAAACTAAAATGGGAGCATCCTCAGGTAGTGTAGATTCAAGTTTGTTCAAATCATGGTTCCCGGGGGTAGGGTGGGGCCACAATTGGGGGATCAAGTTATACATAGGAATAAATGGAGAAAATCTTGAAAAATCTTCTTCTCAAAAACTATTAGGCCAGAAAAGCTCAAATTTAAATGGAAGCATTCTCAGGAAGTGTAGATTCAAGTTTGTTCAAATCATGGTCCCCAGGGGGTAGGGTGGGGCCACAATTGGGGGATCAAGTTTTACATAGGAATATATAGAGAAAATCTTTAAGAATCTTCTTCTCAAAAACTATTTGGCCAGAAAAGCTCAAATTTAAATGGAAGCATTCTCAGGAAGTGTAGATTCAAGTTTGTTCAAATCATGGTCCCCAGGGGGTAGGGTGGGGCCACAATTGGGGGATCAAGTTTTACATAGGAATATATAGAGAAAATCTTTCAAAATCTTCTTTTTAAAGACTATTTGGCCAGAAAAGCTTAAACTTGTGTAGAGGCATCCTCGGGTAGTGTAAATTCAAGTTTGCAAAATCACAGTCCCTAGTGGTAGGGCGGGACCGTGATGGCGGTTTGAATTTTTACATAGGAATATATAGAGAAAATCTTTAAATATATTCTGGGAAAGTTTTTGGTCCAAAACTCAGTACTTAGTGTGAAAGCACAGGTTATGAGATTAAAGGTTGATTTAAGTTTGATGAAACCATGATTACCTAGAGAATAGTGGGGCCACGAAATGGGGGGGGGGGGGTATATAGGAATAGAGAAAAATCTTAGAGGTACAACATCAAAAGGGGCTTGGTATTTACCAAAAAATAAGAGGTGGATAAAAATTGGCAGATTTTCAATTTTTTTTTAGCAAGATCTACTGTACTCAGTTGTCAAGATATTTTGATACTGTAATGCTAATTTGATCAGAATAAGGCAATTGTTGCTCAGGT